>NW_014040313.1:85780-88443 GCF_001186125.1 Sphaeroforma arctica JP610 | reverse complement strand
AATCGGAAGTGTGTTAAAGCTGCTACTATGGCTAGTAGCTCTTGCTTCACAGTTGGATAATTCAACTGTGATGCATTCATTGCTCGGCTAAATAATTGTATATACCTAGGTTTATTATTTATAACCTGGTATAGTACACCTCCGAGTGCTAAGTCTGATGCGTCCGTTGCTATTTCAAAAGGCACACCATCAACTGGTCCTTGTACAACAGGGGCTTGTTGGACTGCGTGCTTGAGCGCTTTAAATGCGTCATCACACTCTTTAGACCACAAGTCTCCTAGTTTGTCTTTATGGCATCGTAAGTGTCCAAAGGGTTTAAGATAATCAGCCAAGTGTGGTACATCTCTTCCTGTAGTTGGTGTTCGCCAATCTAACAGCTGTTCCACCTTACCGGGGTCGATTCTAATACCTTCTCCTGTATTTCGCTCATTGCGAAGTGGCATTTCTTCTCGTTAATCTTGAAGTTTTGCTCATTGAGTCTCTTAAGGACTCGTCTGACTAATGCGGCATGTTCGCCCTTAGTCTTAGAAAAAATAACTATGTCATCTATATAGACTTGCACGTTAGGCATGTCTGCAAACATTTCCTCCATTACTTGTTGGACGAATGCTGGTAAGGAATGTGACCCAAAAAGTGTACCTTTAAACCTGTATTGTTTACCTTTCCAGGTAAAACTAAAGTACTTGCGATGGGGTTCATAAATTTGTATTTGATGATACCCCTGTGTTATGCCTATGGAAGTAAACACCGTAGCACCTTCCATTCGTCTCAGTTACTCGTTTATACGAGGGATATGAAAACTATGAGTCGGTAATAACTTATTTATTGGGCTCATATCTAGACATACTCTGACTTTCTTAAATGTTCCGTCAGAGTTGTGTTGATCAGCTGCCAATAATGCCAAGTTAGCTGGCGTTTGTTGGTAATTGATTCCGATTACCCCATCGGATAACCATTTCTTGACTTGTTCTTTGACTACAGCTTCGTGTCTCCAAGAAACATAGTTTCTTGAAGGACATTTGAGCTTAGTAAAGTCTACCTTGGTTAAGTCAAGGCTGACGTATCCGTCGTTAAAGCGGAATTTCGCCAGTCGGTTATCCTTATCTTCTTATTTACTATTATAAGGTCCATTATCTTATCAGCAAAGCCAGGAATTTCTTGACTTGTTCTTTGACTACAGCTTCGTGTCTCCAAGAAACATAGTTTCTTGAAGGACATTTGAGCTTAGTAAAGTCTACATTGGTTAAGTCAAGGCTGACGTATCCGTCGTTAAAGCGGAATTTCGCCAGTCGGTTATCCTTATCTTCTTATTTACTATTATAAGGTCCATTATCTTATCAGCAAAGCCAGGAATCAATTCCTTGACTGTGTCCGATGGTGGTGTATATGGTTTTAGACAATTATCGTCTGACTGATCCTTTAATGGATCTATGTTGTTGGGTAAGCCTGTTACGGTTATCCCTAACGTGAGCAAATCGCTCATCCGACTATAATGTCGTACTTCTGAGACAGCTTAACGATCACATCTTGGGTAGTGATATTCTATCATCGGCCAGGAGGTAACATCTGTGGCCATGGTATCACATTTAGAAATTTTATCATCTGCTAAAATTAGGTGAGTAGTTTGAGTTCGCCTTTCAATGTCTTTTATTGATACAAAGCGGTCGGATATACATGAAACTTCTGAACCAGGATCAATCAATGCAAGAACTTTATTTCCCTTGCAATATACAAGGATTATTACACGCTCATCTAAGGAGTCGTTGTATTTTCTTTGTAACGATTGTACCTGGTAGTACTTTCACTTCAATTTAATGTCGGGCTTCTTGTCGCAAGACTTGAACGTGATAGCCATTGGTCTTCTCACACTTGTCACACTTAGTAAGAAAGTGTGTACAGGTGGGTGCATGTCTTCCATTCCAATAACCGTTAGGGGTCAATTGGTACATGTCATATCCACTCTGTGCGTCGGCACATTCTTAATCTCCTTATATGGAGGTTCCTTGTCCTTCGGCTCCGCGCGTGCCCGTTTATTGGGTCGCGTTGATTGAGTAGAGTCGCGAGCACGTGTCTGGTTAGGACGCGTCTGATGAGGCGTATCATCTGACGTGAGAGGTATCCTTGATCAGGGAGCTCGCGCGGTTTCTTATTTACTGCCTTTCCCTTCGAGGTTACTCGGTGTGCGGGCAAAAGAATGGGTACCGTATCATAAAACTGTTCCCACGTAAGTCGGGAAAGATAAAACTTTGTTTCATGTCCCTTGTCTCGAGCCTCAGTTGCGTACTTCCGTCGCAACTCGGTGTACAGACTTTCACGGTCGTTATTCCCTATGTTTTTACAGAAAACATGCATAACCAGGAACTCGTACCATCGCTGGGCCTTGTCCATTGTTATATCTGGACGTTTTAGGTCAGCATCAAGTTTCAGAATGTAACTCTGAATAGGAGTATTCTCAACTTGTTCAGTTAAGATGGAACTCAGTCCTGGACTGCGCCATGTCCTTGCTTAATAAAGACGTAACCAACCAACACACAGCTGGCCAGTCATGACAAGTGTCTAGCTCTGGTTTCGCTGCAAAATCAAGTAACTTGTTCCTGTAGGGTCAAAAGACTTAAAGCAGAAATCCATTGCTGGGGAGCGATATCATTCGTCTCCAGCATGAC
>NW_014040313.1:81293-84275 GCF_001186125.1 Sphaeroforma arctica JP610 | reverse complement strand
GAGATTCGTCTTTGTCCCCTATAATTCGGGACTTTTCGTTCTGAGTTTCGTCAGAAGAATTGGTTGGAGTGTCTTGAGACGTGTCCCTTGTCTCACTTCTTGGCTTCGTAAATGCAAGCTTCGAAGTCGAGGCAACAGTTGGCCCTCGGGCTCTATCTGCAGGAGTAGTCTCTTTAATCGGAGTGGCTTCATCCTTATCCGAAGCATTGTCCTGACTAGTGTTGTCGGAGACAAGTGCTTCGGCTACGGTGCGGTTAAACGCATCGGCAGCAGCGGCGGTTGCTTCTGCGGCAGCAGTAGCTGCTGCAGCGCTAGCGGCTTCTCTCTCCATCTTTTTACGTTCGGCCTTGCGTTTCTTTGCAGGCGTATTGCCTTTCTTTGTCATAATCTTAACTTATGACTTCAGCCGTATTCTCTTAAGGAATGACTGTGCTTAGGGAAAAAATCGTGGTAGTTATCTACCTTTACGTTTAAGTAGTCTGAGTAGTTAATACCTTTGCTAACTTAAAAATGTGTAAGTTTCGGTCTATCAAGGCGATATTAACGCCTTAGAGTAATTAAACGCTTAGGTTAAGTCTAAGTATAATTAAATTCAAAGTATATAAACGAAATGAGTCTTTTAGTAAAGTTAGGTATGCCTCGTGAAAACAGCAATACTCTGAGGGGTTGTGAGGCTGAGGCCTTGCCTATATATGATTCTCTCAGTACTGTTTTCGCCGAAGAGATTTTATTTAGTGTTTCGTTGTCGGTCTGTTAGAAACTATGGTATGTTTCGTTGGGGCGAATATGAGAGACTCATAAATCCTGTCTTTAGATAAAAAGAAAAGAAAAATAAAAAAATACTCTTGATATCCATAGTTATTATCAAGAATTACCGACTTAGCCTTCATCAGACTGGCACATCTGGTTGGCTGAACGGAGGATAAACCAAGCAACGCTAATAGTCCTTAGGAACCTATGTTCGGTTGAGCCATCTCGCTACCGAAGTATTCAGATATAAATAGATTTGGAAGGTAAATATAGCTCTATTAATATAACTAGACCAAATCCTATTTTTGGTATTTTACTGGGGCCTTCTATTGGCCTTGTCTAAATATCTGATATGTAAATGGAAAAGGTATTTAATTAATAAAAACAGTTAAAACCCATTTTAAGAGTTTACGTACTTTTAAGAGTACGTTTTACGTACTATTTAGAGTATGTTTTACGTACTATTAAGAGTACGTTTTTGTTACAAGATTCTAATGTGGAAGCCTGGCTTTTACACAGACCGGTGGATATCGCAGGAACTCGGGGCGAACATGGTGGGGAATATGCCCTCGACTGCCACAGGCACGACAACGTCACACCACCATGATCTGGCTCATCAAACCATCGACAGCCACATGGCAAAGTCTCTCAATTCCTACGAAGCGGACCTTGCCAAGATACTCACTGGATTTGAGGCACCTGCGGCTCTCAACCCTTTCCAGGAGGTGCCTTTAGGCACAGGATCTAAAGTGGCGTATCATATACATTGTCGAACGGTGTAAACGGCGCCGAGGCAGGCGACACTGACGGTGTGGAGGCTCGTCCATGAAAATTTTTCACCAGCGGAGGTCTCATATACGATATCCGATCACGCTGATACCGACGTACCCATCCACAACAGACGGCACAGCAATCGAGAAGCAGCACAGCGTACGTGCAGAGAATCCGAGACGCTGCGCCAGTTGGAAACACTGCCCCTCTAATGCATGAATTAAGCCATCCCATCGGAAGCGATCTTTGAAGCTTTAAGGCTTTGGCATGACGTCTACTGCCACTTTTTATCTGACCGGCACAGGGTCTGGGCACAGGATAAACGTTGTTGGAATATTCCAGCAAAATGATTAAGCCCGATATCGACACGTGTTCGCAATCATACGAACCGACAAACCAACCGGCCCCACACGAGATTTGCTTTTACAACCAGTTCGCGCTCAGGCTATCGCTAATGAGGTCAATTTGAGATTCTCGACTATTAGCGAAGACTCAAGGGTTTTGAATTTGTCATCGCTGCATAGAATGGGCTTAATCTCTCTGCATCCAGGAGACCACTCAACCATGAAGACCAGACTGCGGCCGTCACCATACAGTTCTGCAATGAACCGATTTACTCGCGCAGACACGTCCACACCTTCGTAGTCGACAGATGAAGTTCTATACCTAGCCAACAGTTCAATACCTACTGAGCTCACCAAGGTACTACAGTCTATCATGTTACAACAGAAGAACGTGGTGGTGACGGACCTGTCGAAGCTCACAACAAGACACTCCAAACAGTAGCTTTATTCCACTAATTAAGCCCGATATCGACGCGTCATTGTTTTTTGGTGACGTCGTTCAACATAGACAACACCACCCAAGGCACAATAGTTTTAGGAAGATTCGGCAGTATGGCTGGTGCTAATTCCATAGGCTGATATAGCTTTGGATTGCGTGCTTCCAGGCATTATCCTGGATATATTGAGGTCTGTAGAACGGTGTAGACTGGTTGCGGCGGCCCATATCTTCTTCATTTGGTCCGGTGAGATATCTTCGTAGAATTGATACTCGAGAAAGCATATTAGTTGAGTCGTAGTAGGTGCGGACGTGATAAGGTTGTGTTGGGTCGTAAACGTATTCCACACTGTCAGGGCCGAACAATAGATGCGCTGTGTGCCTAGGCGAGGACTCCATTGCATAGTTGTTACCAGACGTGTAAATAACTCATGACGAATTGTGTTTTTGCCGATATGATCGTACAGAACTGCAACGTACAGACGCGTTGGGGGTGTTCGGCCACGTGCACGGGGTAGGGAACGGCGCCTTATTTGAGGACCTCGAACCTCCTGTCGTGCGGGGTGATCAACGACCACCACAGCGCTTTCGTCCAGAATGTAATTATCAGGGCTGCTCTCTGGAGTCGTTGGTCTATCTGTTTGAACGTATATATATATATATATATAATATATATATATA
>NW_014040313.1:73311-81273 GCF_001186125.1 Sphaeroforma arctica JP610 | reverse complement strand
CTATCCGCGCATTTATAAGGTAAATGTCCAAATTCCAAACATACTCGTACCTTTTTCATTGTCTCGTTATAATTTTACTCGTCTACCGCCAGAATTTCTAAGTTTACTGGTGCAGGTTCATAGTTTTACTACGAATGTAACTCCATCCTTCTTAATTTGAATATTTGACCACTTGTTCCCGACACCGTCCAACACGGTTGCGAGTGGGGCGCTTAGGTTTATATAATTACAATATAATCAGTTATAAGCTCACGTGTCTGTTGTTGGTATCCGTTGTTGAACTTGAATTTAGAGCAGCCTGTAACCTAAATCTTGTTGTTCTCGAACAAAGGTCCTTCAACTTATCTGTAAAATGTGGAATCCTTTTTTTAATACAATCTTATAAAATTTGTATATTTACAGGCTCGGTAAGTTGTAAACTTGAAATAGTTCGGGCCAGTTTGTGAAGGTGAAACTCGCCAGCTAAATATAATATTGCTATGTGCTATTAAAAAATACGGAAATATATAATATTGAAATGAAACTGACCACAAGCGAGTATTTGCCTGTAGTCCTCACCGTGTGTACTCCTTGCGTAAGACGGACGCGCGAACAAGGACAGTGCGTCGGATGTTGTGACCCGATGCCTGTCTGATTTATTGGGTTATTGTTTCTAATAAGGTAGCTTATCACATTATTTATGTGCATTATAGACGTATGTGCAGATATGTGTGTATTATGCATATTCTTTTGAGTTGAATGGGATGGGAGGATGGTTTTCTTTGCGTATGCTTCTACCGAGATGGTTGAGAGGAACTGAACTGGAAGTTGTTTAGTGCACTAGGTTTTTATAGCCATCCTTATAGTGTAAAATGTGAACATAAAACTCGGTCTTCCTTTTTTTTTGTCTTAATTACAAAAAAAAAAGTGAATCAGACGATGATTTTCACACGATGTGAATCTTTTATTTAAGTGCTATATAATGTTATTTTAATATATATACGTTTCTTTCAGGTTAAAAATAAGATGGTTGTCCGAGTGGTCCAAGGAGTTTGACTTAAGCTCAATTATGCGTATGCATGCGCAGGTTCGAACCCTGCACCATCCAATTTTTTTCTTTCAGTCTACTGTGCTGTGAAATGAAGCCATGTGCATCGCCCTGTCCCCATTGTGTGGGGTAGAGGTGCGTGACGATGCTTGCGAAACTGGCACTGTGGGTGCTGTTTCTGGACGTGTCCTGGTCGTTCGACTTGTGTTGCCTCTAGTCTGTGTTCTGCTTGAGCTCACTTGAGTGCGTAGGCTGCGTCGTGCTGTACGAGTTCTCTGATATGGAGCAGAAGTCATTGACTGGTCTGTGTATTTGAGTATGACACCGTTTTGTTAGAGTATATCTGTTCTTCCTTGACCTTAAACGTGTCACTCCGCTGTTAATATACCCTTTGGTTCACATGTGGTCAATTGCCTGTGTTGCTGTGTCCTCTGTGGTGTCTGGCGACTGTGTTGACTGAGGGCTCTTGCGCTTGATTGGCTTGAACTTGGCTGGCTTTTGATATCTGGGATTATTTGGAGACTTTTGGTTTGCGGAGATAAACTTTGGTTTATGTTGGGTTAATTAGCATAAACTATGTTTATTTCGTGTACTTGGTTTATCAATTTTGTGACCTTGGATTGAGGTTTATAAGTTATATTTATAAATCTATGTTATATTATAGTACCGCACTTCTGGCTATTTTTGGTGAGTTCCTACCAAATTTTTGGTGGCTGGTACACCCTCTCGTTATGTCGGTGTGTTGTGTGCACTCGTGTAAGGTGGTTATGATGTGCGTGTTGGTGTAGTGCCAACAGTTGTGTGTATTTATGCAACCGTGTTGCTTGTAGATGTGTGGTAGCAATGTTACTATGCCGTTTGACTTCGTGTGTGTTAGTAATGTGTCACTTAAGTGATATTCAATGTCTAGAGCATGTGGAGTGCATACTTAAGTTGTTCTGTTATTTTATTGAACCCCTACTTATCTGGGTGATGTCAATCGTACTGGTACACACGTTGTGTGGATTCCTTTTTTTCCTGTGTGATACGTGTTCGTTCTTGCACTTGTGTGTCTAATGACTGTATTGTGCTAGTATATATTTGACCGTTCTCTTGTCTGTGATGGCCCTGAATTGTGGTACGAGTAACCAATTGTCTATGACTGTATAGCGGGTAACCTGTTTCTCTGTGTGGTGTCTGTTCTTGGATTTGAATATGTGCAGTTTGGTTTGAACCTCGTGGTCAAAGTCCTGTATTGTGTGTGACTTCTTATATTGGTATTGATGTCCATGGATTGTGGACTCAATTTGCGTGTAGTATGTTTTTGTAATGTCCATGGATTGTGGACCCCTGCGTGGGCAACTCGTTCCCTATTTGTCTGATTGATTATACTGTTACTTAGCTATGGCTTATTTTACGATTGATGGAGATGTTAGTGAATATCCCCTTTAGTTATTCCGTGCTTTCTATTTAGTTCTTATACTTAGGGTTTAATTACTTGTCTTATGTATGCAACTCTCCCTTGTATACTATGATTGTGTTCTTGCTCGTTCAAGGATGCTAAATTTCGCTCTTATACGAGAATTACCGTGTGTGTGTGGGATCTAGCAGTTGATTCACCTTGTATGCGTGAGATCTTATCTATCTTGTATTCAGTGTTTTTAAATACTATTCTTTAGTATGGAACTATCCTTTGTAGACCCTGTTCGCGTTATTACTTATTCAAGGATGCGAAATCTCACTTTTGTGAGAGAATTACTTTGTGTGTGTGAGATCTAGCAGTGAAATCACTTCTTGCGCGTGAGATCTTGTCTCATAAGTTCTTTTCAGTACACTCTATGCTTCTCTCTACTAGTGTGCTACTATACCCTGTGTTTGTGCGAGTGCAGATAGGCTATCTATTTGTTTACGCTTGTTATGGTTATCCCACGATTGTGTGAATGGATTGTGCGAATGTGTTCGTGATTGTAAGTGACTATTCCACTTATTTTGGCTTAGCCTTGCACATGAATTATTGTCATGCTCTCATTTTGTTGTATTAGCTCCAACATACCATGTCTCGTTGGTGTACTTAACGTGTTACCTTTGTCAATGTTGGTGATCAATATTGGTAGAGCGTGTGTACATGTGTGTCTCGTGTGCTAGCCTCTAGACCCCTTTTTGTACTGTTCTTCGTGTATGACTCACCAAATTTTTTTGGTTCCCAACATTGATAAATAAATCACCTTGACAATTTCTGGTTTTTTAGAACCTCTGTTCACCTAATATGATTACAAAACACGTTATAGCTTCACACAGTCACCTTGGTTGACGGTCTTCACTTGTTTTGTTTTGAGAAGAGGCTGAGTCTTCTCTTCTCCTTGATCTAGTTTATCCTGCTGACTTCTCTTCTTCCTTTGCTTGAGGGTTCGTCTCAGAAGTAGGATACCTCCCGTCTTTCTCTCTTGGGCCCCTCGTAGTTCTTATTCTAGCTTCTAATAAAGTTATACTAAGTCCCCTTTGGCACTTCTCGTTTCTGGTACCTTAAGGATAATGATTTTTTTCTTAGCTGGTTGACTTACCGTGGTAAGGATATTATTAAAAATGTAGAGTTTGAGAGTAGCTAATAACGATACGACCAGAAGAAACAATAGACCTCTTCTCAAGTGCGAATCCTACAGCTAGGTAAAGTCCTAGCTGAAGGACTCGCATTGAGTCTTTAATTGTGTTTGTTGTTTTCTACACTAGACTCAATATTTACTTAACCGTTTCTCTCTCACGCGGGAACCCCGGTATCATCTACCGGTAATCCCGCTATATTTCTGATCACTCTATCATCAGAAATATTGGATCCTAGATCCAAAACTCAGTATTTGATAATCCTGGGTTTTGGGTTTAGGATTGGCTTTTCTGATAATCTGGCCCCTGGATGCTACAACAACGCTGAGGCACAAACACAAAAATAGCTACTAGCACTGGTAAACAATCTGGACCATTGTGGACAGATTATAAAGCACTCACTCAATGAACAGCGAACAGGCGCTACACCCAAATGCTAGCCAAATGATAGCAAGAACATTCCACCGAACATTCCACCACCACTTCTCCATCATACATGTCCCAGGCAAGGACAACCAGATGGAAGATATGTTGTCGCGTCTACACGAGGACACATTTAATACCAAAACATCGGAGGTATCAAAAGACGCGAACAAACCAACACACAACAGCCAAGATTATACTACCATAGAAAAAACCATGCCCATAACCATATCAGCCATAGACTGGATGTTACACCCCAGATTCTATAAAGTAGCTGAAAGACGGTTTGGGAAGTTCACAGTAGATCGGTTTGCATCGGAAAATAGTGCACATACAGATAAATACTACACGAAAGAACAGAATACGCTCCTATAGAAGTGGGCGCAGGAAGTGAATGCCTAGGCGAACCCACCATGAAAACGCATACCTGATGTCCTAGATAAAGTCATTGAAGAGGTAACCAGCATCACGATATGTGTACCATACTACCCCACTGCAACATGGTTTCCAAAATTGTTGTCTTTACTAGCAGAAGACCCGATGCTAGTGGAAATCACAAACAACTAGTGGAAAACATAAACAGCACGTCCCTCAAAGAAGCCATGAAAGCATGTGGCAAGACCCCATTAGGTGTCACATTAGTCGCAAAGATAGTAGTGAAGTCTCCATACTTTGACTTAACGCGGGAACAGCTTACCACACACGTTCCAGGATCACAACCAGTTGATTCTGGAGATATATCGCACGAGACAGAATACGAGACACGTGTCAACATCATCGAGCAATCTCACAACTTAGGGCATTACACATCCGAAGAAACGGTACACAAATTGCAAGCAGATGGACACGATTGACCGCAAATCCAACAACATGTAAACAAGTACATCGAAGGATATGTACAATGTCTCAAAAATAAGATACACAAAAAGGAAGTACATCCTTTACAATCAATCACAGCCGCATTCTCAAGCGACATAGTCCAAGTGGACACCATTGGCCCACTATTGAACTCAAACAGAGGACACACATATGTCTTAGCATGGCTAGATGTGCACTCATCACATGTCATACTCAGACCAATGATGGACAAATCAGCAGCCACCGTAGCACGCACGGTCGTACCAATAATGTGCGAACATGGGTTCCCACAGATTATAAAGACAGATCAAGGCACTGAATATATTAAGGATATACTCCCAAAACTCATTGAACAAGCGTCGACACAACACACAGTCTCTCGCCCATACCAACCTAAAGTCTGAGGTGCGAACGAGCGATCACAAATAGACCTCATACCATTGTTACGAAAATTCGTTGGACAAAACCCAGGCAACTGGTATTCACGTCTTCCCTTCGCACAAATGGGACACAATCTGCGCACATCAAGAAGACATAAATCCCCGAGATTTAATGTATACTTCGAATCAACTCAAGAACTACACTACAACAGTGAACGCACCCAGTACAACAATAGAGCGACTACAGAATCTACGAGAGGCAATCAGGCCACAACTAGACTCTACTGCTGCTCAATATTAAGAGAAGATGCGCGAAGCATATGATCGAAACTACCAAAAGAATTATGTACACTTCAAGGAAGAGGACATTGTCATGGACCGCTATCAAGTTGAAATGAACAAAATAATAACATCATATGGCGGACCATACAATACTGTATGCCGGGAGGGCAACGGGTATTTTTTCTGTAACCTTGATGGTACTAAAGCCCCGGAATATGCTAACTCGGTTAGTGATGAGCTAATTGGACTCGTAAAAAAAGGCCAATGCTTCGGAAGCATTTACTTCCAATAATCACGTACAACGAACCGAGGAGACTCAGGTCTCCTCGATACTCGATCACAGGCCGTCCATCCGAGGTGATGTATCCCAGGAGTACTTACTGCAACGAGCAGATGGGGACCGTACCTGGACGCATGAATCAGACATCGCCGATGCTGGTGTACTCACTATACCGTAAACGCATTCGACGCAAACGAAGGCAACCAAGGCCGACGGAATCAACAGCAACGAGCACTGATGAAAGATCACGAGCAACAGAAAGCGCACGAGGCGAGGGACCTAAGCAAGTATCACCGATACCAAGAGACACTCCCACTTTTCTCACCTTGAAGCATGCTCCGTCCACATGCCAGAGATATAAGGACCAAAGACTTGGTTGTAGTGCCACCGTTGATGTGCGTTTTCCTAAGCCAAGTTGAGATCAACCGAGAGCACCGGTCAAGATTGGCTATGCATCATATGGCGGACCATACAATACAGTATGCCGGGAGGGCAACGGGTATTTTTTCTGTAACCTTGATGGTACTAAAGCCCCGGAATATGCTAACTCGGTTAGTGATGAGCTAATTGGACTCGTAAAAAAAAGGCCAATGCTTCGGAAGCATTTACTTCCAATAATCACGTACAACGATGAAAGATCACGAGCAACAGAAAGCGCACGAGGCGAGGGACCTCAGCAAGTATCACTGATACCAAGGGACACTTCCACTTTTATCACACTGAAGCATGCTCCGTCCACATACCATAGGGATAAGGACCAAAGACTTGGTTGTAGTGCCACCATTGATGTGCGTTTTCCTAAGCCAAGTTGAGATCAACCAAGAGCACCGGTCAAGACTGGCTCTGATGATCGTGGTTGAGAACTCCCGTCATAGTATAATTAATAACAGGTAATATGTACGAATAGATAATGGTGTCAGGTTTTTCAACTTAACCCCCTAAGGGACAAGATTTTCCCTGTACAAAAACACCAACCTCTAAATAGTCTAGTACTGTAAAATGTCACTTACTATTCCTACGCAGGCTAAGAAGCATAAAGTTGGGGGGCTGTAGCATCTAGAGACCAGATTGTCAAAAAGCCAACCAAAACCTCAGAATTATCAAATATTGAGTTTTGGGATTAGGATTTGAATATTCCTAATATTAGAGTCATCAGGCGATAGAACCGATAAGTTATACTGGGACTTCAACCTCATAACCTAATCCTGAATAAGAAGATCTAGAATACGACGTTACATAGGATCTCAGGACAGGAATGTCAAAGCACAATAGTACATTTATAGTACACCAAATCTATAGAAAACGACTGTGTATATTATTATACGCCAAGTGATAAAACGAACTGATGAGCACACACAATTAGCAATAAGAAATCAGAATATATACGAGTCTATGGGGTATATAACCAGTGAACACGCATGAGATTGAAAGATACACTTAGTGATTCAAGTGCTGCTCACTAATATCTCAGGACACGAGAAAAATATCATAGGTTATTGGGTCACCAAGAGTATCACAAGTGAGCAGTCAATATTCATAAACACATGCAGCCAGTTAATGCCAGAGAACCCAATAACATTCGAGTTGCAATTTACATCATAATAATGAATGAGGGCAATCAAGAAGGCGAAAGACACGAATAGACAAGACAATGTACTGAGTATGATCGTAGACAAGATGACATTGTGCTAAGAAATTAATACTCTTTCAAAACAATCAGTTTCAAACACGTAATCCTTGAACAATTAGTTTAACATCGATGATTCAATAAGAAAACATTCGCAAACACAAATCTTGAACGATTAGTTCGACAATGAGTGTTAGCGTGCGGTGTGGGGGACCAATAGTAAAGTGTCAGTGTATCTAAAGTATGGTGCATTCAAATGAATTTATTTAGGATCTCACCCTCAGTTATATACTGATGGTGTTTGTACTAGTGTTCAACCACTTGGGTTGGCCAGGGTAAAAACTCATATGATCAGTACGAGAAACCTTATGCAGAACACTTTAGCACTCGCTCAGTCTCGGACCTCGGCTCTCGGCTAGCCGGTGGCCCGTATTATATAAATAGAATAATCTGAGAAGAAGTCTCAAATTACTCTTACGTTCTCTCGGGCTGACTCACCTATACTTAT
>NW_014040313.1:55911-69808 GCF_001186125.1 Sphaeroforma arctica JP610 | reverse complement strand
AGGGACACAACAAGCTACCGCACAACACATAATAGTAAACGCTTCCCACGGAAGTGCAGTAAAGCATGATCACGACAAAAGTAAGTAAGATAAATTCAATTTTATTTTATTTCCATACAAGGTACCAGCAAAGACAAGGGGGGCGAAGCTTCTATTTGCATCGAATATAGCACAAGTCTTTACTAATAATCTGCGATCCATATATATCAACAGACACAAGATGCCGAGAGCAACCAGAGCAGGGGTGTATGGTGGTGAAGAGGGTGAGGCGAGTGACACTCCAGCAGGGGAGGCAACCACATGTAGTAGCTCAAGCCAACAAACACCTAGTGGGGTACCCATATAGGCGTCAGCAATACGTTTAGAAAAAGACAAAAAGCATTTGTCAAGGCAATTACGTCCTGGTTAGTAGGTTTGTAGCCAAGTTGGAACAAACAGCACATGTAGCTATCGCGAGTCTACACAAGATGAGAGTAGGCATTCACAATCAGCAACCAGAATGTCGCATGCCACTAGTAGACTCAGAACTCAGAAAGAGACACGACTAAGCTATCAATGAGTGTGGCAGGTAACAGTTACATGGCATTGTTCGTAGCCTTTTGTGCGAGTATCATGATGACGACCCATGTCTTAAACTCAATCAAATCAAACTTATGCATCTGATCAAGCGTCTCCGCCATAGCATCATATTTTTTTATCGTCTTGTGAAGAAATTTTGGCTGGATAGTCCATTTCAGTTCATCCAACCGCTATAGCCATGCATCATTCGTCATAGAAATATGAGCAGGTAAATTATCTGTCAAGTTTGCAAATTAGATATGGCTGCGACCAAAATAATCCTGAATGGTGCAAACCTGTGACGCCATGATATCCTGAGGTTTTGGTAATGCATAGTAAACGGTACACGCCTATCCCATACTTCCCGGCAGTCAACACATAACAACGCACACATATTTGTGATTTTTTTGGTCCCGTCACTCTGTAACACCCAAGGTATGAAGGCGGTATGGCTGAAATGTCTTGTGTATAATTCAGTGCCCGCGCAAAAAAAATTGCGATAGTATTCACTAATCCGGTACCCTCGTCACTCTGAATCTTATGAAGAAAACCATGCTTGCTAAACATCGATACTAATACTGTCGCCACGGTCTGGCTTTGCATGTATTGCCCGAATAATGGAATACCCCGAAGCCACATTCAGTACATGTTGAATTTGTTTTTATCCTTTAGTTGATGTGACCGCCATAGGAATGTGTTGTCCATTTATATATGATTCCATGGGTGCCGTACGATTTAAAAGATGAAATCCCTTCTTCATATAATCATTGCATAAGCACGTAGTAGCATTTGGTCCCAATTATATCTATCATCTCGCATCAGTTGCACAGTATCCGCCTGTACAGGATGCCCCTGTTCACGAAATTGCCATGTTAACTGTACTCGACGATTTACTTCCTCATGCCCTGGATGATAGATCACAGCAACTCCCGCATATACCCCAAGAACTTGTTCCGAAATTTGTCGTTCACGCCTAGTCGTCTCCGGCTGTGCCCAGTCCTTTTGATAACGAGTATTAGCCTCCTCACATACAGGTACCTTCAGACCTAGATCGCACCAAAACGATGGATTGACCTTGTAGCCTGAAGAAGGTCCAATACGTACAACAATAGCACGCTCCCACGGGTACTTACCGCAGGCCTAGCAGAAGTAGTGGGAACCACGTCGCCCGTGTGTTCAACGGCATGCATATTGTTGCAGACGCCTTGTCGGCCACTACTTTACGTAGTAATTTATGAATAAGGCGCCATGGAAGGTTAATCCACGCATTGCATTTATTCCAGTCAAACTTAAACGCCCCCCCCCCCTCTCCGTTCTTGTCGTACGACCAGCTTTGTCGGAGTTGAGCGGTGTGGCTCGATGCAAAACGTCGACGTCGTTAGGCCCAAAATGCTAATGAACCTGGTCAAAGAAATCCGGATATAGTTTCCAACACGATGTGTAGAACACAGCTGGAAAATTAATATCCGCCATTTATGGACACGACTCCACAAATCTGGTAACTTATTCAATTTTCCAGGTACATGTGTAATGGTGAAATTAAATTGCAAAATGATGTGGTACCATCGCTGCAGTATACCATTCAATTTCAACTGAGTGTTCATATATATAAGTGCCTCATGATCCATATGTACGATAAATTACTGGCCGATTAGGTGATCATGAAAATATACCAAGGCATAGGTGAGTGCTAACAGTTTCCTCATCGGCGTAGCATGCGTTTGCTGTGTCTTGTTAAGTGTCTTCGAGAAGAACATCAGGTAATATTTGCGTACGTCAATCAGTTGAAACAACACTCCACCAATGCCATAATCTCTTGCGTCCGTTTCCAACTCGAGTGGCACACCTTCAACCGGAAAGTTCAAACAGACTGCCGATACGATTGCCACTTTCAGCTGATCCCATGCCAATTGGTGTTCTGGTTTCCAACGATCCCCAATCGGTTCCTTTGACTTAAGCTTAGAGAACGTCCGAAATGGGATAACTTTATGGGCAAAGTTGGGTAAGTGATCGTGTAAGAAATTCGCCAGTTCTAACGCAGATGCGATATCCCTTTGACATCGTGATATTGGCCAGTCGATTAATCGTTACTGTTTCCTATGATCAACATCATTTGCAAATACCTTCTTACCAAATACCAATACCTCTTTCACAGCAAAGTGATACTTCTTTTGATTAAGTTTGAAGCTATTCTCCAACAACCATCGAATGACCTTTTGCACAGTAGCAATGTGTTCCTCGTTGCCATCAGACGCAAAAATAAGATCATCGACATAACAATGCACATCCAATCCCGCCATTAAGTTACTGATTGTACGTTGGAATTGTGATGCGTGTATTGTGAACCCGAATCGAGCTGACGTAAACGAGTATTGTTGACTGTCCCATGTATAAGAAAACTTATGCTGAGAGTTTGTATGGACAGGTAAGCGATTGTATACCGCAGATAAATCTAGCGTAATGCAGTGTTGCAGCAGAGTAAGCTGATCCCCCGGAGTAAGAGCATTGATCTGCCGTATGTCCAAGCACACACAGACTTAAATGAGTCCTCATGACGGTATAAACGATGGTCCCGCCAGCAAAGAAAGCTTAACCTTGTGACTAACTTATGTTCTCATTTGTGAACTTGCTTTGTTACATGTGGTTTGTATTTGTCGGATACAAAATTGCATGTCTGTCGTCGTAGGCTCAATAACTTATCTCAAGGTATCGGAAGTGACACTTCGCAACTGCTCGGTAGAATGCATCAAGCTGCATCCAAGAGTGTCTCATTAGCGTCCAGATACTGTCGTAGACGGTGTCTTATATCTTCTGGCTCTGACAAGTCGGGAGCCATTCGAATATTAATCGGTTCTAGAAGTTTATCCATAATATTTCGATTAATCTCTGGGAATAGTGATGATAAGACAGTGAGACCTAAATTTCCCCATAATATTCATACCCAGAATTATAACAATTTTGTACAGTAAGTTCATAAGCTCGAACGTACAGCCCTCGGTTGATGCGGTACCGTATTAAACCCTTTTTGAGTGCATTTTGCCCAAGCGTGGAATGCGGAAAGCTTTACCCGCCAAACAAATATAGCTATCCTTAGCTGGTGGCGTAACGGATAGGCATGTCTTTTCTGCGGATACCTGAGTGATGACTGAACGGTTTGCTCCGTGTCTACGTGGGTACAAATATCATGGCCGTTCACTTGTAAAGTAACATGTATACGGTTGTCGGCAGGAAATAATTTATCTTTTACTGTAAATATGTTTGTTGCAGTCTGACCAAGTGACATGCACGTGTTCACGTCGCACACCCCAATATGTCAATAAGAACTTGTCCCTTTTTCATATCCTGCTGGTCATTGTCTGGCTTTCATCAGCTCATCTTCATTCTGTACGTATGATTCGTTGACTAAATCATAAATATGCATTACTTCATTCTCTCCCGTCTCTGCTGGTGGTTAATCAAATAACTGATAACCGTCCACTAAATTAACGCGAGGGCGGAAGATACAACCTGGCCCTTGTAGCGCACGCGTCGGGAACCCCACCAAGTTGTGTACGGGTGCCGTGTCAGTTTGGACCGGTATTTGCTGCTGTTTAGGATAGAAGGTTGCGTGTCCTGGTCCCGGGGGAGGCTTCTACTCCCACGACCGAAAGTGAACACGAGGATTTGATGTTGGTTAGCTCGTGTATTCTCATCAGCACGCAAGTACGAGTGGGAACACAAACATCCTAGATTCTGTTGCGGTCGCGATATATTTTCTCGACGATGTTTTTCTGCTTTGTCAATGTTCACACGAAATATGTCACGCATCTGCTCAGAGGAGTAGTCTCGCCAATGTGGATACCTACGAAGCGTATCGTGATAGTATGCTCCTTCCGTAGCTTGATATATAAGATTAAGCATATCCTGATTGCGGTATACCTGTAACGGATTTTCCTTTTGTCGAACCTCCATGAATACTACTTTGCGTTCAAAATCACGAATTTGTGTATCAAGCGGTATCAAGGCTTTAACTTCATGCAAGCGAATACCTGTTAGTATGCGCTATTCTCCAAGTTTTGTTCCTGTGTGCGTATAATAAGAGCAGTGGATTTGTGACCTCCAACAACAAAGACTGCAATTTTTGATCATTATCCACACTTCAGTTTAATAGCGCCTTAGGTGTGTGACCCTTCTTGCTGTAGAACTCTGTTTAAACCCATTTGCATATGAATCGAATTTATCCTTTTAAATCGTGAATTCGTAGGCCAGTCCAAGATAAACACATACAACTATACCTTCTGCAGGTTACCCAAATAATAGATGCCCTGTGGAATAAGGGGGCATTCCTTCGGCGTCCATATGTCGACCGTCATTGAGCATATTTTTAGAGTCTAATTAGATGCACAAATTAGACAATGTAACGCACGCGCACCTTCTATGCGTTTCTTCTATTCTGCTTGCATTATTCGTTGATTAAAATGAAAGACTACACTTCCTCTCTGCTGCTGTGATAGACTCAGCGATACAAGTCTCTGTAGGCTCTGATAGTTTCCTGATAGCTTACAGCGCTTCACAGGCTATGTGTCTTCTATGTAACGATCGTGATGAACAGGAAAGTGTTTGCAATATGCCAATATTTTTAGAGTCTAATTAGATGCACAAATTAGACAATGTAACGCACGCGCATCTTCTGTGCGTATCTTCTATTCTGCTTGCATTATTTGTTGATTAAAATGAAAGACTACACTTCATCTCTGCTGCTGTGATAGACTCAGCGATACAAGTCTCTGTAGGCTCTGATAGTTTCCTGATAGCTTACAGCGTTTCACAGGTTATGTGTCTTCTAAGTAACGATCGTGATGAACAGGAAAGTGTTTGCAATATGCTAGCTGATTAATAGGTACATTTGCAGCATATTAATATTTCTCCTTCTGAACGAGAACGACGATGGCTCTGTAGCTTGTCACACATAAAATTCGCGGCTACCTGGCATAAATTAAGCGATTGCCGTGAAGAGTTCGTCACTCTTGGTCTTTGCAAAATACGTTTTAATAAGAAATGCTTTGCCTGGACATGCCGATGACAACAAATTCTGCCGAGTGTCCTTTGCCGAGTACAATCCGCTGGGTTCCAATAATTTCTGACAGGAGATTTCATCACTGTGGTCGACTCTAATTATAAATTTTGTGCGGCCAATTCTGTACTTTACTAGGCTGATTTGCGTTATATCGTCACCACCGCTTTTAGGCAAATGTCCAGTTGGTGTTATGCATACCTGCGTTGGGTGTGGAGGAGCCCACCAAGGTTGCGATGTTGGTACTCCGAAGCCATCTGGACCATTGGCCCGCCGTGAAAATGTCATACAGAAGCTGGCGGAGTTGTGCACAAATTAGCTTGGTGATTTCTATAGCTTCCTGTATGAGTGTCAGTATTACCAAGTGACCATCCTGGTCAGCAATCCATTCAGAATGCTGTTTAATCCTATCTAACATACAAATTGAACATTGAGCCTCAGAAAATTTGCCTTAACTTCATTATTAGGTCTCGGATTCGTAGAAAACACTGTCTTAACTTTAGCACAGACTGAAGACAGTTGGCGATGAACTTCAAGCAGTCGTTTCTACTGCCGCCCACATGTTTGCATATCTTGACACAAAAGTCGACTTCTAGTCCACAGCTTCTTTGTCATAGACTTGCTAAGCAAGCAATCAAGCGTGCTAACTACTTCTGCTGTGTATAACTCAGGATGAATGTATAGTCTTGTTGACATATTCACGTACATATCTTTTTTGTTTTAATTGATACCTTGTCAAGACCACAAATACTTCTGTTGCTATATAAAATGGCAAGCACAAATTCACTCACCCCTCTTTCACAAACCGCCTGGACCCACGACAAACCATCACTGCGCTTCCCGTACAGTATTTATGCTCACTTGAAACTGTACACAAAAATGTAACCCTCTGCCAACGCTGTGACGACATCAGGAAGAACTCAACAAAACGCTGGTCCAACAAGGAGATCGCGGTAATGGCTCGGCGCCAATACTACTAACAACTAGTTATGGGTAAGTCGCTAACCTCCAACCAAGACAAAGCCAGACACGACAGCTTCAACCGCTACCTCGAGCCTACACCAATCCAGCTCTGCGCTATGATTGTAACGAATACGTACATGTTCACATTGCTCGACTACCGGACCGACGGCTGTTTCTGCCCTGCCTGAGCGGGTAACCCAGATGTTCCCCATACCCCGGCTAACCACGCTCTTGAAGTACTACTTCCAAATGTTGGTTCAAACCAAATTATCGCGCTTATAAAAGTTGGTCTCCTATAGGCTGTCTATACGATACCAAGACGGCTACGTTAATAAGACAATACGTTAATACGTTAAAATGCAAAATGTTAAATAAGTTTAGCTTCAGCCCTTGGTAATGAGCAAAAGATTGGGGGATTTTAGACTGAGACTATTGTCTATAAGCTCTGTTCTAATCACTCACTACTTCGGTCTAGATTTATTTATGTTTTAGCTATTAAGACTAGATATCATTTCATTGGACGCAGAGTTTATATTTCACGCCGCGAAACAATCACCTAATCAAAATATCCAATAAAATACCTCTAAGTCCAACTTAAGAAAATAAAAAGAAAATCAAAACACCCAGCTGGTGCAGTATATATCTGCACCTAAACCCCATCACTTGGTACCTAGCTACCCATCTCATTTAAGGCATAGACGGGCACATCTAGTGCTGGCTAGGAGGAATCAAGCCCATGTTGTCCTAAATTCTAACAACTATAATCCTGTCCTTTTCTCAGTGGATTATCTTGCTATGAGATCATTATCGAATTATACCATAGGTTTGTACCAACAACCATTTCATGCCTGAGAACCTTTCTCATAGTACTCCTATTAATTAGAGATTCCCAAAGTGTCATTTTCAGGTGTCAGATTGGTGACGTTCCTATATTATGTACAAATCTATTTTCAGTGGAAACCCCAATCTATATTTGGAAAGCCACCTAATTGTCCACAGTAGAGTCCCATACTCTACTGAGTACTGTCACATGTTCAGAATCGTGGATTTCTCAGTTCTTGTTCATGTCCAATTCGTTAAACGTATTTCAGTATTAAAAGTATAAACGTTTATACGTTTATACGGTTATAATATACGTTAACTGTGCAACTATTATTAGGAACCCGCTATTTTTACATGCTTGTTGGTCCCGCCTATGATAATTCCGATCCAGGCTAGCCAGGACATCCGAATGCATCCGTGGTCTAGTGCGGCATTGGCTCACCACCATCCTCGCTCCTTGACCGAATTATGACGGATATCCTGGTCCTAATCGATATTTCGTACTCTGCACCAACCTATTCTACGGCACTACACGGCGCAGACCCGATCCGTACCACAGAGATGGGTACGCTACTTAATAGATTAGTATGCGAATACATGGCACATTCGATAGTATCAGTGTTTTGTCAGCACCGGCTCGAATTGATTAGCGCTTATTCTTCATCGTCGACTCACTTGGCCCAAGCCTCAAACGGGAATTCACTGACCACTTCTTCCCATTGATTTTTCCCGAACCACTACAACGGCTATGAGAGCGATACCATATGTTCATACATTATAACATACATACATTGTAACTTATCGGGTTTTTTTTGAATAGAATAATATTATCCCTATATAGTCCGATGGCAGTTTGCTATAGTCTTCTGTAGAGCGGCATCTAAAGCTACAATGCATTTTTTTTTGCTGCGTTACTCGACCCTTCATTCAAACTAGTCACTCACAATATTTGCCTTTATTTACATCATAGTCTTCAATATTGTCATACATTTCCGGTTCCAACCAATCTTCCAGAAAATTCAGATACATCGACCGACTGGTGTTGAGACAAACTCCACATAAGAATGAAGCCTTGCAATATACACAATTTTATATAGATGGACATAAATATTTCTCACATTCTTCAATAAAATCCATCGACACGATAGAACTCCCCCCCCCCCCCCTTTTTTTTTGCCTCTGTCTGTAGTGGTGAGACAAGAGCTGTTTTAGCTTCATTAACATTCTCTATTGACACTACAATAGTAACAAAAAGTACGTACAAAGTTTTGTTCTGCTATTCGTATCTTTGCTGTAATATCGTCCGTTGCCGGCCTATTTGTTATCGGCCAAAACAGTATTAAAATTGCTCATTTATTTTGGACTTTTTAACGAACTAAGGTCCTCTTCTGTCTAATTATAAAGGGTAGTACATACACTATCTGTATACTTACGATCAGTTATTAGACGTAAACTCAAGCCCTTGTAGTTGTATGCCTGGTGCACGTTAGTGTATAACCATTATATACCACCTGACACAGTCCTATTTCGGTCCACTACCTGGCTACTTTTTGCATAGTGTCATATCCGAGATAAGTGAGCTCAGTCAGAAGTACCATTTGGAATGACGCAACTGCTATATTTATTAATCACGATGCTATGTAAAACGAGACTTTCTCTACCATCGGTCATGTGAAAATACCCGTCTCCGTGGTTTCGGATGAGTCAGCACTATCTCATTAAATTTTCTATGGATTGAAATTCCCTCCATGCCTCTCCTGACTATGAGGCGGTTCCTTTCCAATATTCTTTTCCTAAATGACAGTACACCTGGTATGAAAAAGTCAGCATCCTTTCTGTTCGGTACCTAGTGTACCGAACTGTGAACCAGTGAGACAGTCCAGTAATTCTAAAAATCTACGATCGGGTAGACCGTCAATCATACCAAAATTCTATATATGTCAGCTAATGTATAAACGTTTTTTTAGGGTCAGCAGTATTTGGTTAGCCACTAGTATTGGGTTTTTATGTTCCAATTTGTTATTGCATGAACTCGTGAAGGCTGAATTCGGCACAAGGCTCAAGGCTTAAAAGCCTGAGGCCTGAGCCCTCCTGAGGCCTGAGGCCTGAGGCCTGCAACTTTGCAAAAACTTAGAAGTGTTGAAAAACTTGAAATTGTCTATCAAGAAGGCTACATATGAAATCTTTTTAAAATATATCTCTGGCTCTCAGTCCCAAATTCCCAATAGAAATTTGATTAGTGCTTGCGATATGCTAGTGTTCACTCACACCTACGAATGGTTACGCGTGACTGATATTGTACACCAGTAGGTGGCGAGACTATCTTAGAGTCTGATTACTCTGGCCCAATGGGGCCCCTATATATTTAAATTGTACAAAATATAATTGCCAGGGTCCCAAGGCGGACCTCGGTAGTCGGTGCTGGAGTTATATTTTGCGACATCTTTACAAAACGTAGGTATCAAATTTTTGACAAACCGGGACGGTCTTGTAGGCATACACTATGGTGTGACTGTAATAACGGTATATACGAACGCGCAAATCATAGCTTGGTCACCCATGTGTCGCGACATTTTAACTTAAGAATGATTGTTATTGGCTTATACCCATTTTGTTTATTGTGTATTTTGAAATTTTGCCACAAGGTCAAAAAAAATAATCATTGGGCTTATTTGTACTGATGATGAACGCAGGCCACAGCCATCATGGCAGTGTTTCCGAATTATAGAGAGATACAGACACAATATTAATGAGTAACACGCTTCACAAACACCACCTCTGTTTATATATACGTACTGACATCTGCTTACGCCGATAGTACGTGCCACTAGATACAGTATGACCACATTCTCAGATTTGGTCGCTAAGGCCGAGGTCGTCGCCACTCGCGATGAGGCTGTATCAGCCGTCGCTTCTTGTGTGTCCGATAAAGATTTCCTAAATAAGGGAGATGCAGTAAAGGCACTAACTGATTCCATGAATAAACCTGCCAAGGGTGGAGCGGTTGCCCGCGAGGGTGCCCTTTGCGTTGCTGAAGCACTAGTTAATAACAATGGCCCTGCTGTAGAGCCATTCCTAGTAGCTATTCTACCCAAGGTAGTTGAACTACAGGGAGACAAGGTTAGACCCGTAGCCCTTAAGGCCGTCACCGTTGGTGAGGCTGTCATCGCTGCCATCCAGCCCAACCAGGTTGGTGCAGTTGTGCCTCTACTATGCCAAAAGCAACAGAAATGGAACGTAAATGTATTCCGACTGGAGTCTATCGCGGCTCTGATCAAGAGATGCCCCCTACAGATGCAGCCTTTCATGGGTGACATTGTCACTGCCCTATCAGAGGCTATGTGGGATCTTAAGGCAGAAGTCAAGGCCGCTGCCAAGAGCTGTATGAACGATGCCTGCGAGTCTGTTGATAACAAGGATATCAAGCCTTTCATCCCCAAGCTTATTGCCGCCATCGAGAAGCCCGCTGTTGTTCCTGAGACTATCCACGCTCTCGCTGCTACCACTTTCGTTCAGGCCGTGAACTACGGAGCGCTATGTATCATGGCCCCTATTCTTCTGCGAGGTTTCACTGAGCGATCTTCCGCCACTAAGCGTCAATGTGCTCGTATTATCGAGAACATGGCCAAGTTGGTTGATGAGCCTCGTGATGTAGCTCCTTTCCTGCCCAAGCTTCTACCCAAGCTTGAGGAGGCTATGGAGGAGGTTGCTGACCCCGAGTGCCGTGAGGTGTGTGGCAAGGCCGCCGCTATTCTAAAGAAGCGTGGAGATATGACCAAGGTAAAGGACGTAACTCTGTATGGAAAAGAGTCGTTCGAACCCGTATACACTAAGGCTTTGGCCAAGGATACCGCTACCGCGGTTAGCGACTATTGTGCATACATCTCATCATCTCTCATTGCCACTCGCATGCTTGATGATGAAGACTGGAATACTGCTCTTCTTCCCACGATGGAGTTGTTTGTGTCTGGAAACGCTAAGGAGACCCTATCCAACATTGTCACCGAGGTACACGTCGATCACGCCCCTATCGTTGAGGTCGAGGAGGGTGAGGAAGATGCCGAGGAATTGTGTAACACTAATTTCTCTCTTGCTTACGGATCCAAAATTCTTCTGTCGAACACTCAGTTGCGTTTGCTCAGAGGTAATCGTTATGGTCTAATTGGTCAGAATGATTCCGGTAAGACATCTCTCATGAAGGCTATTGCCGATAACCGTGTAGAGGGTTTCCCCAGCCCCGAGGAGGTTCGTACTATCTTTGTAGAGACTGACATTCAGGGAGAGCTTTCTGATCTTTCTGTTGTCGAGTACATGTTCGCCGATGAGTTGCTGAAGAAGATGGGTGCCACACACGAGGAGATGGAGAAGATTTTGAACGAAGTTGGTTTCAAAGACGGTTCACCTGCTAACACCAGCACCTCTGTTGGTGCTTTGTCAGGAGGTTGGAAAATGAAGTTGGCTCTTGCTCGTGCTATGTTGTTGAAGGCTGATATTCTTCTTTTGGATGAGCCTACCAATCACTTGGATGTGCACAACGTCAAGTGGGTACAGGACTACCTTACCAGTCTAGATGGTGTCACTTCCATTCTTGTGTCACACGATTCCAAGTTTTTGGACATCGTATGCACACACATTATTCAAATCTCTGATCTTAAGTTAGGTTTCTTCAAGGGTAATCTCAGTGACTTCGTAGTAGATCACCCCGAGGCTATGTCATACTTCAAGCTTAAGTCTACCAAGCAGAAGTTCTCATTCCCCAAACCTGGACACTTGGACGGTATCAACTCTAAGGGTAAGCCCATCCTTAAAATGTCGAACATTACCTTCACTTACCCCGGTGCCGAGAAGCCTCAGCTTAAAAACGTTACTGTGCGTTGTTCACTAGCATCTCGTGTAGCATGTGTTGGTGTTAACGGTGCTGGTAAGTCTACCATGATCAAGTTGTTGACTGGTGAGCTTATCCCCGACACTGGATCAGGTGAGGTGTGGAAGCATCCTAATGTACGTACCGCATACGTTGCACAACATGCTTTCCATCACATCGAGTCTCACTTGGAAAAGACACCCAATGAGTACATTAGATGGAGATACGAGCATGGTAAGGATAAGGAGGCACTAGAGAAGATCACGTTGATTGCTACTGAAGAGGAGAAGGAACAGATGGCCAAGCCTATTCAGATCGAGTACGAGAACGATGATGGTAAGATCATCAAGGAGAAGCGAACGTTCTCCGAGTTTACAGAGGGACGCCGTGAGGGTAAGCGTGGAGACAAGGAGTACGAAGTTCGATGGAACGGTATCGCAGAGCCTTCGTACGTGTCGGAGCGTAAGCTGGAGGAGGCTGGTTTCGCTAAACTTCTAAAGATTGTCGATGAGGCTATTGCTATGCGTGCTGGTTCGTACTTGCGCCCTCTATCAATGGCTAATGTGGAGAAGCATCTTGAGGATGTTGGTCTAGAACGCGAGTTCGGATCGCACTCTCGTCTTGCTGCACTTTCCGGAGGACAGAAGGTGAAGGTTGTGCTGGCTGCTTGCACTTGGCACGCACCCCACATGTTGATTCTTGATGAGCCTACCAATTACCTTGATAGAGACTCTCTTGGTGCCCTTGCTGGTGCTATCGAGGAGTTCGAGGGTGGTGTAGTCATGATTACGCACAACAACGAGTTCTGTTCATCTCTATGTCCTGAGACTTGGGTGCTTGAGAACAACACTCTCAACTTAAAGGGTGATCCCGAGTGGATGAAGAACGCCTTGAAGGAGAAGATTGTTGACGAGGGAGGTCCCGCGACTATGACTGATGCGTACGGTAATGTTACCAAGGTCAAGGCAAAGAAAAAGGCCTTGTCACGTGCCGAGAAGAAGAAGAGAGACAAGAGACGTGCTGCCAGAAGGGCTCAGGGCATTGAGACCGACACAGAGTCTGAGAGCGAGTGATCTGGGTCTACTCGAATCGCTTACGTTTGATTAATATGTTTAATCAACCAGTGCACGCGTATCGTTATGTTATATCTGCAATCATTTAGAGTATCCTGACATGTTTAGTATCTTTTCACTTTCACCTTTTCACCTCCAGACATGCCAATAGCTAGAACACCACGCGAAAGCGTGACGTGTCGGTTGTAGGTACCCGTTTATGTATTATGTATCGAACGGGCGTCGTATTCGAACGTGTCTGTATATATTCACATTTACCTTGTCGAGTGGTTGCCCTGCTCGTAGGTGTTGGGTACATACCACTAATCATCACGTAAGATTATTATTGGAGGATATAGTCTGTAGTGGTCTATATCTAAGAGTATAGTTTACATTCGGTTTGTATGTCCTGCTGCGGGGCTCAAGTTGCTTTGTAATCAACGTACGAAATAAAGTAAATGCAAAAATAATGCGTTGTGCCTTCATTTTCTGGGACTACTTTGGTTTTGTTTGTGCCGTATCTTCATTACTTTCTTTGTTCAGCGTGTATATATACGGCTACTACTGCCCAGAGCGCAGGTGATG
>NW_014040313.1:49165-53836 GCF_001186125.1 Sphaeroforma arctica JP610 | reverse complement strand
AATATATATACATATTTATATAAATATAAATATATATATATATATATATATATATATATATATATATATATATATATATATATATACATACATACATACATACATACATACATATACATATATCTCACGAGCCGTCCTTATTGATCGTGGAGAATCACGCGTTATCGAAATTTACGGGACGTAATAACGCCGATCTACAAATAGCCCGCCTGCCAGTTCGCCGATATAAAATTTGCTCGCCACTCGGTCCACCGATCTAATAACAGCCAACTGATCAGTCCGCCCCTTTCTTATCTACCAGTTTTTCAGGAGGCAGCAACCAGTCACTCATAGACCCCGTGATTGTGTACTGTTTCATTTCTCTGCGTGTGAACTCTGGTAAGACTTCTTCGGCCTTGTCCGCTGACGCAAGCAAGTACACAAAGGCGTCTGTGCCATATCCTGTGAATTATCCGTATATACATGTGTAATTAATATATAGTATTTGTAGAAGAGTATGCGATTTTGAACGGTGCGTCTATCTCGAAGTATAACTATCTATATAGCATAGCGTACGCATATGTAGAAATAGCGTTCCGGCTTGTGGGGAATTTAATTAGAAAGTTTGAAATGGAAGGATCGAACCAGTTCTCGTACTCAATCGTAAGCTAGCGACATTATCCTGTTTGGAGTTGTTGACACATATTTATGCAATTTAATCCATATTGAATTGATATCACACGCGAACGCGAATTGAAATATTTGGCTGTCAGAGATTACAGCGATAGCAAATCGATCACGCACCATCAATAAGGGATGAATAAGTCGTTCCATGAGAAAACATGTACATACGTTATATGTAAACATACCCTCCATGGAAACAATCTTGAGCTCACCACCCATGTATCGTGCATACAGACGACTTATGGGCAGACCATAGCCAAATCCAGCCAGGGGAGCATTTTTCATGTCTTGGCTGGTCAAGTCTTCTTCCTCCATCGGAGCCTCAGCTGTGGTGTATAGGTATGTGAAGATCTGTCCAATATCGCTGCGGGATATACCACCGCCCTCATCGGATAGCTATACGAAACGGACGCGAGATGGGGTAAGTTGTGATTGCGAGTACTTGTATACGATCACAAGAGCGCTTACACCAGTTTAACAAAAGATTGAACTGAAAAAAATGAGAATGTGCAAAGTATTTACATACAATCGTGATTGGTCATACCCCAAAATAAAAACCCGAGAAATGTAAAGTGATCGAGGTTTGATGCACATATCTCACAAAGACTTAGGTCAGGAATTGCAAACGTGATTTCGAGAGAATTTTAAGGTAACAAACGCTGATAGTGAAAGTATGCCATGAGTGCTGCTTAATTCTGTAGCGCTACTGCGGCAAGCATCAAAGCATGTGGGTCAGAATTTACACATCATGCCAAATGCGTGGAAATAGAGACAACTCAACCCACACGTGCGCTTCACTTACCTTTATGGTGAGATCTTCTGTGCCGTGAGTCAATATAACCTTGATAGCGGGAAGTGGGCCGCCTTGATGCTGCTCCACGACTGCTCTCATACTATTCTGTGAGTTGAATGACAGGCATTCATAAAGCGTGAGTACTTTTGGAGCAAACATAGAGCGTGCAACTACGCGGTGTAGAAAGCAGCCGTTCCTTTCTGTATAAGTTAGTGTCCGATGTCAGTCTATATTAGTGTTTCGCACTGGGGGCCAGGCACCGATGCAGATTGAGATTGGACTATAGTACGGTTCAATTTGACAACTATTCGGGGCGGGGTATTTTGAGATTACAAAAGTTCACAGTTTAAACTAGAGACACAGGCTGTTCGAGAGGTATACGACCTCGAATATATATATCTTAGCTCCACACACATGATTGGGTATTGTATTCGACTAAAAGGGAACACACTACAAAATGAATTTCTGTCTTTCCCCACTGCTTAGAGCCGTCCGTGTAGGCTGCATCTATGATTCCCAGCATTCACGTGAGACACTGATATCCTGTCGAAAAAGTGTCCGCCAATACACAAAACTACAAGCTCCAAGATGAGGCACATTGAAGATCCAAGATATACATGCGGGGCCTAGTACAAGTTATTTCGTCACATCAAAGCTCACATGACGCTAAAATTACATCTACCGCCATTTGATCTTACGCGGATCGAAATTGATGGAATTAGATACATAGCAACATATGAACGCTCATCGCGCACGGACACACACAATACGCCGATGCCACCATTACACCCAATCACCATTTGCCAATCTGAATTAATTGGAGTATTGAGCACGAGTGCATATACACTACGCAACGGGGGCCAACTAACTAAGCCAAAGCAGTCTGCACTTAATTCAAAATGAAGTCAAATGTACATAGTAAACGCGTACATAGTGCCAACACCGACATCGATGGCGGGGATCCGATTTACCTTCAGCAATTCGAACATGATGTGGTACAGATGCGACGGAATATATGGAAATTGAAAATCAGGCGATCCCGTTATTATGTTGACATCTGGCGAAGTCTCGTAGTACTGTTCACAGCTAAAAAACAAAAACAAAAAATCAGAGGGGTTATGAGCCAAAGTAGGAACCAGGACAAGTAAACACTAGCCTGCGAGTGAATAGAATACGAGTTCAATATGAAGGCGTACATAGTCCGCGAGAGTTACAAGCATGTGATAAGAATCGTGACGCAATCACACAACACACAAGCTTACAGGAACTTTGCGTTGTCCGCCGCTTCCTTGATGACATTGACAATATTGCACTTGACGTCTATACTCGAGTAGTTCTCATTGGTAGACGCGTGAGACGAATCGAAGTTCCGTACATGCGCACCCGAGAGGATCATCTGCGAAAGTAGATTGGTCGTGTTGCATTTAGTGCGAGAGGTAGGTACTCTACGCAGAGGAGTTTTGATAAAGGCTCTATTCCAGCGGTGTCCATACCGACTGATGCCCGTTTATATTGGACTTGTTATATACACTAGAGAAAGCTTTATTCAGTAGACGTGCAAAACTCTAAGGTTCTATATGTGCGCACCCGACAGTAGCATCTACAAGTAGGTGGTATGCCGCATTACACACGAATACAGCCATCGATGAACGATTCGAATAAGTTTGGATTTGTCCCACAAACCCAATCTGTGCGCGTGTCCACTTGAGCTTTAACACAAAAAACGAATTTTGCGGATAAGTTGTTCTATTCTAGCAAAGACTTATGACAGAAACAAGTTTCGGCACTAGCGCATCCGCATCCGGCAGAGGTATCTCCACCGTGGATGTCGTTGTTATAAATGCGTGCAGTCTATAATACTACCAATGCGTGAACATGTAACAGACAGAACGATACACATTCATAGTCACCTAGTCGATCGCAATTCATGTCAAGTCTCGTATTATATTTTGTGAATGTCCCAGCACTCAAAATATACTGCCTCGTGTAGAACTGTACCTTGAAAGTAAGTCCAGTATATATTCTAAACTATAAATCGATGTTACACCTTACAACCTGATTAGATCAGTCTAATGTGGTACTATGCGGCGGCGGTTGCTATATGCAGTCCACGAGGTGAAACAGACTACATTTGCACTCGACATTTCATAAACAAGCACAGCCCGAACGTATGGTATGGAAGTAACATGCATACCATTCCTACTCGGCTCATGTATATGCGGTCTAAGAAATACTGTACTGGCTTGAGCATGCGATCGAAAGACTCGTGGCCTGAACCCCTTTTCTTCAACATCATCACTCCCTCGGCTATTTTGGGCACAACGGGTGCGTGTCTCTGCAGGCAGGTCTTCATCACCATTATGAAATTCTGCTTATGTCATAGTGATGGCGAAAGGAGTTGGAATGGTGCAAAGTCCACAATGGAGAGCATCGAAACAGGATGAGTTAGCCACATGAAGTTCGCCGGGACTGTGATATCAGTGTATGAGCTATCCCATTCTGTTGATAAACGATAGGAAGCACGTAGCCAAATACAAGTAGACCATTTCAAATGTAGATAAGTATATGTGCGTAATAAAATTGCCAAATACCACCGCTGATTGCATGTGCAATAACAGACAGACTCACTCTGATATTAATGCTGCACAGGTGCGTGATAGTCTACACTATGTTCGACACAGAGTTTTTGAAATACGCAAACAAGTGTGAAGCAACGCAGATCAGTAAGCAGAAGTTACCATCACCCATACACCCGTGCATACACAACAACATACCAGAAACGCCCTTGTGCACAGAGCAGGGTCGTCCGACAGTGTGTAAATTGACGGGCAATCGATGATGTCCTTGAAAGAAAAAAAATACAGACGACGCACATCCTGTACTTGTCTACTCTTTAACAGCACATCGGGCAAGTTGTCGATTTCTTTGAGCATGTGCGCGTAGCGGATGGGCAGCTCTGAACGAAGGAACTCGTACGATTTCTTCTCATCTGCCTCGACGTCTGTATTGAAGAGATCAATTGGGTGAGTTCAATATCAAACGACAATTGATATACATATACATATATAAATATATATACATATATATATATATATATGTATATATATACATATATACATATACATATATATATATATATACATACACACACACAAACACAGAGAGAGAGAGAGAGAGAGATATATATATATACACACACACACACACACACACAC
>NW_014040313.1:32708-47480 GCF_001186125.1 Sphaeroforma arctica JP610 | reverse complement strand
ACACACACACACACACACACACACACACACACACACACACACACATATATATATATATATATATATATATATATATATATATATATTCATCATACATACATACACATATATACATATATACATATATACATACATACATACATACATACATGCATACATGTGTATACACACCCTACATACATTCATACATACATACATACAAATATACAAACATACAAACATATGTATTGTAGAAAATCATGAGACTAGGTCGATCAGTTATTGTGGGGTCTAGTTACGAGAATCCGTTATTGGTTGGATATAAATTTCAGGCCCGATTTGGGAGTTTAACGTTTGCTCACTGTGACACCAACTAATGAACAGATACATATCCTATAGCCAATATAAAACGAATCTAATTTATCTACGTAAAGGAGAATGTCAACAACTCAGGGCTTAGTTGTTACGATTCCATGTTAAACTTACTGAACAACGCCAATTGCTGCAGTGAAACGGATGTCTGTTTGAAGGTAGCGTACTTCTCTAACAAGTCCTTATATTCCTGCTCACTTCTAGTTTTAGTTGCCAAGGTCCGCATCCTAGCCCCAGCTGATAAAAAAAGTACACGTGTTGGCTCAATTGATTTACGATAATCTTTTTGTATATGTGCGTTCGCACACATAAGGGTGCGCAAATGTCGATAACTTTGAGCTGAATGGATTGTTCTGGAAGTGCTCGGTAACGTTTGCCCTAATTTAATGGTATTTAATTTATGATAACGCCCAACATCCCTCGGCGAGAGGGAGGACCGTACAACCATCATCGTACAGGCAGTTTGAATAGTTGCCATAAACGTAATATCAGTGAGCGGGCTGTGCCTCGCAGATTGTACTGTATCTCACTGCACTGTACCCGCCTAAATGACGACAGCTTTGTAAACATATATAGCTTTTGTACAGTTGGATGATGCATCCATGATGATGTATTTGTATTTTGTTGCAAAAAAAAATCAATAATACGTTTTGGGGGTAATAAGGGGACTTTGATGAGGCTGAGAGAAAGCCAAAATTGCTTTTCGGCCAATGAAATCAAGTGTGGGAATCTAAATTTAGATACAATAGAGAAATGTGCACAGTAAATAAATACAAATATTTAGGTGAGTGATGAATACAATAGTGGCCAGTCCGGCCCACGGCCCAGTGCCCAGTGCCCACCGCCTACTATTTAGACTATGTGTAACATTTAGTCACCGTAGTCGGCAGTGGCCCAGTGCCCGGCAAATTTACTGCTATTGCTAAAAAAAAAGAAGGAAATCACATATTAACATCTTTGAAAACCAAACAGAACAAGTTTTGTCGACAATACAGTGAATACACGTTGTAAATATTTGTATTACACAGCCGGAAGAGGGGGGGAGGAGTAATATCCTTGTAATTTCAATTTGGGGTATATCGTTATTTTATACTAATAACATTCTATAGGTATGCCGAGGAATGGTCGTATTCGAGGTACATTCTGGCGTTCAGCACGGATTATATAGCTCCATATTCAAGTTTACCATACCATGGTCAACTTTGGAAACAGTCAAAATCTCGAAATTTAGGGACTTTTGTATCTCTGCATCAGCTCTGATATGAGCACCCTCGTTGGCCGCGAATTTGAGGGTGTTGGCCGCGAATTTCGCACGAAGTGCTCGTGAAGCATCTACACGTGGAGCACTCACGCGCGCACTATTTGCTGCCCAGTTAATGTGGCAAGCCATAATCGCGGTTATAAAAGCTGGCAGTCTTCCGGATCAGCTGTTTTAGGGTTAATTTTTTCTTAAAGTCGTCCTACCGATAGATCCTTTTGATTTTTTTTTGCACTAGAGGTCAGTGAGTGAGGCTTCAACACTCTCAGGGTAGAGTTTAGTGGGTAGTGCTCAATCAATCCTTGAAATTGGCAATTTTCCAGCCTTTTTAAGTAATCACATGTAACCGTTTGTTTTGTATGTTTGCCTAGATGACGTCTTCTTATCGGATTTCTCAGAGAGCAACAATAATATAGGCACTGCGAAGGAGCTGTATTCAATGGGAAAATGCGGAAATGGTATTGAGATAAAAAGCGGAATCCTGATGAGAGTTCCGAAAGAAATGTGCTAAAGAGATTCACCAGGGTATGTATCACCCAGAAGCGATCTGTGAGACATACTGGAACTTCTGTTTCGTATCCGATCCGTTCATTTTCATTCCGGAATGTTGCTCCAAAGCCCAGGGGAAAGACAAAGACAGTGACAAAAAGAAAAATTGTAGCGAAGCAGCCGCCGGTGAATGCTACACGATCTGTGTGCAAACACTTTGACATCGCAGCCAGAAAAACGATCAATATTTGCATTGCACAAGTACTCGCCATGAAGAAAGCCGCAACGAATCAAGAAACGTCAGGGAAATCTTCGTTGATATCGGTTCCGTATCCGCGACAAACATCGTCAAATGTGGAATTGAGCGTCGTAAGATTGAAGCTGTGTATCTACGAACGAAATAGATAGAAGATGAGTCCACCGAACGATTAAAATAAAAACTCTTCACAGTTATCCATTGCAGGATGATTTCTTCCCTTCTAGCCTGGATGCCTTTTGATGTCGCAATGCTAATCGTACGATAGCAACAAGCATCACCCACATGAGTCACCCACCCGTTGCAACCAGAGTGCTTACCAGTAGGTGTGCATGCCGCTAGATTCGAAAATCTAGCCGTATGGATAGTTGTAAATACATAAGAGTGATACATAAAATGTATCAATAGGAGGGAATGAACGGCATGTACCTAAAACTATGCAACACCCACCCGTTGCAACCAAAGTACTTACCAGTAGGTGTGCATGCCGGTAGATTCGAAAATCTAGCCGTATGGATAGTTGTAAATGCATAAGAGTATTACATAAAATGTATCAATAGGAGGGAATGAACGGCATATGCATAAAACCAATTTACCTCATAGCAGGTTCGGAATGGACCATAGGAGAATTGTGAATTATTGGGGTTGGGTGTACTCAAGCGTACATCGTTGGTGATCCAGCTTGGGGACACAAGACTAGCAATACCTAAGCCAAGTGTGATGAGAGAGAATGCTACCGCACACGTACGGTATCGGTTCCACTGGTATTGAGCTTCTACTCTCTTCATTTTGATAGGATATGTATGTGAAATGTACGAATTGGCAAGACTTTCGCACCTATAGACAGGGGGTTACGGCTAAAGAATGAATTATTTGAGATCTTGCTTTCATGTCATAAAGAAATAGCAGTAATCAATCATTACGCGATCTATGCGCGAGCTTGAAAATATAATAACGTTGTTGAAATCTATATTTATTTTTGATTTTACAGACCAGAGACTGTGAAAAAGCGTTCAAAATCCCCTTTTTTAATCTTTTTATGTTACATTATAAAGCAAAAATGTGTTGCTTGGGAAATCCACAGCCAAATTTTGTAATCGCCAAATAGTAATTCTTGTCATGGAACGTTCAATTTTCTTTGGTCAGATTTTATAAATGAGGGTAAAAATTGTTTTTAAATGGCCACTAAAATAGAACTTTGGGCGTAGGCTTATACATATGTGATCTTAGTCATGATGCGAGCAAATATTAATGTACTTACACCGACAGATTCCGCAAGTAAGCCGTTAGAAAACGACTATTAGGTGCACATACCGAGTTCTATGGATGGGTAGCGATGTGGAAGCTCGATTTTTGTGCACGCATACATGTTCACAAGCGCATAGTCGACTCGGAATGTACGAACAAACCGTACTTTCTCACACATAGTAGATTATACTCAGGTAACAATACTGTTTGAGTATCAACGTGAGCATGCAACACGTAAATGAAAATCTTCAATGCTGACGCTTTCTACATATTACCATGTAAGGCAATTGATCATGGCAAGCGCTTGTCAAAATTGCTATTCAGATTCGTATAATATTGTTACCATGTGAAGATAGGATTTGATATTCCAATTAAACTCGTTTACATCGGTCTTTTATAATATGGCCGGTCCTAAAAAATTTATAATTGGATTTTCTGCAAATTGTTGGGCAGTATTGAATGTGTAGATCATTTTTTTGTAGATTATCTCCTTGGACTGACAACCGGCTTCAGCTTTACTATTTACTAATTGGAGACAATGTAAATATAATAGTTTCCTTTGTACACTATCACTTTGTCGTGAAGTTCGGCGGTTTAAACCCGATATTGTACACTCGTACATTCCCTTGTACCAGTTTGGGGAGGGCGACTGCGTTGCAGATGGGATACAAGGTGGATATCCACCAGCAGCTTCCTAGTATTACAATACATGACTCGGCTTCTCATTGGATCGTATTGTGTATCACAGCGCATCTGCGCTCACAAACATGATAGGGCCTATGTCGGAAATGCGATGACAAGCCCACGCATTGCTCACGAGGTCACATTCAGTCTGTCCGCGCCAACTATCCTTACACTATCAGCGATCGCATTTCACGGTAGATAGGCGTGTGGTTTGGGCACACTGCCCTCAGATCCAAAGTCTGCTGGATTGTAACGGCGTGTTTCAACTACTATGATGCACGGTCACGCTGTGCAGCACGACTACTCAGGCTTTCGAACGTCCGTCCTCCGCTTACGTGAATATTTATAGCCAATATGGCATCATACAATATCATTCGCATGATAATCCAATCTTTTACGAACCCCGAACACCTGATCATGTGGTGGGCTGTGGCGTTCGGCCAGTTTTCAGGTCATATGCCAAGATGTGGCCCTTTAGGATCTCGTCATGCGCAACACCTTTTCGTATGTCCTTGATCTGTTATGTATCATTCGTGGGTCAAGTGGTAACGAATTACAATTAAAGTTTGTCCGCATGTCTGGTTCGAGCTGTCAGATCACTACGTCCAATTTGTAAATAAATATATACGCGTTTCCTACGTTATATCATCACAAAACACATGCACGAGCCAAAAAATAAAAATAAAAATTGAGAGCAATAAAAATTCAGCTGTACGTCTCTACATACGTCAGCACGTAGCGTGATCTCCCTTTGCCGGATGTTCGCCGGACGACTGGCTACATCGAGAATGCCCTGCAGAGACCAAAACACACACGGAGAAAATAAAGTATTAGAATAAAGCCAAGCGTAGATGTTTCAGGAAGAGGACTGTGAAGACACTTGCATCAAGGGGGAGAAGGGAGTGTATAAAAAAATCATGAGGATACATACCATGCCCTGCAACATTTCGAGTATGTCTGTCACATCCGTGTTCGATACAGGCGCCCCGATCTTTTCTCTGCACCATATGCTATATGTGTCGTGCAACTGTGATCGGCGTACAGATTGAGTAAAGTTTGAGAATATAAAAATTATCAGCTATCAGGATAAATATTCCGGTTTAAACAGCAAAATAATCTATGTCGACACTGAACTCTATTGTGTCTGAAGCTAATACAAACAGGTGCACAGAAGCCACGAGCCCTGCGCTTAAATTTTTGGTCAAGGCACGAGTTCATGAGAATTCCTGTGCTCATATGCCAACCTATATAAGTTACAAACAAACACTGTGCATACCTTGCCCACGGTCATCCTTTTTGCATTGTGTGCGGTATTCTCTATTACATATGTCGTGTAAACTAATAGAATAATCAAGTGGTGTAACGGCAATCCCTGTTATAGAAATGAATGAATATTGTATCGTCAGATTATGACACTAACGCCAAGAGCAAGCAGCCGAATGTATGAAGGGTATTGAGAGAGTTGGACTTGTGCTGTTACAGATTTATCAGACCTTGGCTTTGACATGAGCATGGGGGTTGCGTAACGACACACGTCCAATAGGCAAGCAGAAGCGAAAGGCGGTATATTTTCACAGAATATTTAGACAACTATACAAAGACTCACGAACACATACACGTACAACTCAGAAGCTCAAAGATCTGCCTCGACCATACCTTGACTTTCTGCACTATAGCCGAATTACTGTTTCCCTTGAAAACGGCCAAGACATGTCCAACGGACACCTTTATTGCCGGCGTGCTAGCTGTTGTCGGCTGGGTGCCTTCCGATTGGCAGCTAATTTTATATTTGCTCTGCTCAGCGGCCACCACAACGGCTTTCCTCAGCACCTCCATCGCTTGTCGAATGTCTCCGGAGGTGGCTGAGATTTTTCGCGCGCAGAACTCCACAGCCACTGTATAGTGATCAAAAGTTATCAAAAGGTGGTTCCGTTTAGTAGTACATCTACTTGAGAGTAATCCATGTTTCTATTTCAGAGCGTGTGAGTGAGTACATCCGCACCTGAGTGTTCGGAAACAATTGTGGTTTGGCGATAAGTACATCGCACTTAATTATGTCACGGTAGAGAACTTTTAATATGAAAACGAGAAAAAGATTCTCAGTTGTAATTTGATGACAGTTGCATTTTTTCTCGTGCAATTCTGATAGTATAATGAATGTATTCTCAGTTCCAGACTGATAATATTGTATTTCAATATTCAGGTATGTTTGTGTTTGTGTGATGGTGTATACATAAATTACTTGACTTTATTTTTTCGTGTGGAAGTATAGCAAATAAACACGACGAGGGACCAGCGTATGGGTATTCGCCGAGTCCTTGAATTGTCACACCATCCACGAGTCGAAACACATATACACGGTAAACGGTCTAGGCTCATTAGCACAACAGTCGAGTACTCATATGCATGTGATCTGCGTGATACATTATGAGAGTAAAACCATAGAGACACACAAACTGCACATACTCTTGTCGGCTACAACGGTTTTGTCCTCATATCGTTCGGACACGCTTGATATTCTGCCTTGTAAAATGGCCACAATCTCTGCCCGTGTGTATGGATTAAAAACGATTGACATCGGTTCACCTGCGAGAAATCAAGCGTCAAGGATTGCAGAGTACATCAGAATTTGGAAGTAATGGTGGGTTTATTAGTCGATTTAATATCAGTCATTCGACAGAGAGGAGCAGAAGTAGTAGGAGTATTATCCATTTGTACAGTTCTTGCATTGTATGTGCGACTGCATAGCCAATGCAAACAAGATGCACAATGGCGTTTCTGTAAAGCTGACAAACGGTACAAACACGGACATCCGGACCGGAATTTTTGGCCAGTATTGTTGCATCCATTTGCACAATATATACAATTAAGCCCAAATAAACATGTCAAAACATATACACAGGCAAAAACTCGAGTGATCGAGAATAAAGCATATACAGGTTTTCAAAATGCGCAAGAAAATATATACTATAAATAAAAACTTGCTACAGATTAGCCGTTCGTATGTAACACACACTTCTGTAGACTGCACACAAAAGCAGCACGACACGCCGAACGTGCACCGTACACCGCGCGCGACATACAAGATTTGGCTCTTAGCCTTGGCAATAGTCTGTCGGTGAAATCTAAGGTGTTCGCAATGCCAATGAGAATTAAGCGCGAGTGCTTGAGCTGTGGCAGCTCGAACAGGTGATACAGTACATTCTTGTCATTCCTGGATAGCGCATCGACCTCGTCTACTATTACGGTGCTGTTTGATACAAGGATATAGTGGAAGTATTAGCACAACTTGTGCAAGAAGAACAAGCGAGTTGCCTTAGGTATAATAGTGGTGTGGTATATACCTCAAGTAACTCATTTTAGTGGTACAACTTCGGACAAAGTGCAGATCTTGCTATTCACACTATTACTCATACGGTCAACTTACACCATACTTACAACACAATCAGCTAGGCCCATCGATACATCAAAGCACGCCCTACATTGACAAATACACTCAAATACTTCTCGTCTGCGATTTACTATTTTCAATTCGATCGATTTTGGTATCTACAACCGACTCACATCATCGGTAGTTTGGCTCTGTCAGCCGGTTCAGGGCAAAGAATACCCTCTACGGCCTCCGAGGCGCCTGCCATTGGTACACACCCACCCGTGATCTGTGTGTATATCTCTGTGTAGATGGCTCGCGGTGTTATCACGGACATGCAGTTTATCTTGACCACAAGCATTCTTTTGGACCTCTGTTACAGTGGTAGATGGGTAGGGAGGGTTTATGCAGTCAGTGTGCTAGTCAAAATGAGCTATATAATTTCGTAGATACCAACCTCTAAAGCGATGTTTAACTCGTACATCGTGATAATTTAGAATACTGTGGATATAGGTACATGTCAGGTGCTTAGCCTATTTTATCTCGGAACAGACAAAAGCGCCAGACAAACAATACCTTCTGCTTCTTTTCCCAAGCGTGTATTTCTTTCTCTACCATATCCACACTGGCGGTCTTTCCAGTACCCGGACTCCCTGAGATATACAATGCTCCTGATAATTTTTTTGCATAGCAGTTGTGCCAGAAGTCTTGCACCTGTTTATATTCCTTTACGCGCCCGATCAGCGCATCCGGGATGGCCGATGAGTGCAGCGATTTCTTCATCGCCGTGAGAATATCTGAGTATATATGTATATAAATTGTATATATTCAAGTTGAGTGCATGAGTATAGAAGTCTTGACTACATTGAACCGCACACGGCATACGACGCATTTGTAAACAATACAAAAGTGTTCACGCACTTACCCACAGTTTCGCCCTGGCCCACACCATCGCTCAGCCCACCCGCATCTGCCATCGCTGCACTCTGTTGGTCAATTTGTACATCTTTTTGTATTTCTTGTCGCTTGCTTGCGCTCGTACATACTGCATCCATATTTTTACTGGCAATATTTCTTGCAATAGCTTCGCATTTTCCCGTAGTATCATGTGATTTGTCTCGTTTGCGAGACGGCGTGACTATTTCGCCACACTGTTGACGCGCCCGTTTGCGCGTGCATACTGGCGGTGAAGTGTCATCATCTGTCGGACTTGTCTTGCGTCTCTTCGGTGTTCTTCTTAATCCCAGTCCTTGCAACCCACCTGTGTATTGTGTGTACGCAGTAGAATGTTATGAATGATCGCCTTCATATGTATACCTCAAGACATAATGGGCCGTTGATGTGATGATGAATGAGAAGCACGCGTTTAACGGAATGTCATAGAGGCGAAGGTCCAATTGAAATTGATTATTTACGTCCCGCACTCATCGCTACAATCATCGCCTACAATTCCAACTCTTAGATTTTAATTTCAAGACTCGAAACCTCAAGTACACATCAATCACACATATATGAATAATACATGTGCAATATACGTATATATGCTAGACTGCATAATACATATATAATAATATAATAATATAATAATATATGTATATATATATAATAATATATATATATATATATATATATATATATAACAATATATATAATAATATATAATAATATATATATTAGCAAAAGGCGAGTGTGTGCAAGTAAATTTGAATTTTTGTGGGAATATACACTTGAACTAATTGTACGACTCTTGTCCATGTCCGATATAGAACAAAGTACGCATTTCTGCAGTTATAAGATCCGATCAAGATAGATCCAACAGAGTAAATATGGTAATCATTAATTTCCACAAATAATACTTGGATTCTGTTGTATAGCACAAGGTTGATACCGATGGGATAGTCTACATAACAAGGAACTAGAAGGAAGGATAAATCAAATTCAGGACATTTGTTTGGCTCAGTATCCGCACTCCAATGACAGCGGTATGCGGCTTGAAAGACAGCCACATTCTTATACAGTTTACAGATGTTTGAAGTGACAATCTCGATGTATACGTGATTCATACACACACAGTAGACATCCACCATACTATACACGTGCATAAACTCATGTGCTGCTGTATGAGGTTTCACTCAGTATTGTTTTGGAGACCTCGGGAACACTGGAGTACATAAACTCGGTTCTGACGCCAAACACTCCTATAGTCACGCGCGTGTTTGTAATTGCGTTTTAAGCTCATGTGCAACTCAAAGACACTTTGACTATATAGGCAGAAAAAAATCGTGTGCATACGTTTTCAATATAGGTATATTTCATTCAAAGCAGCATACCAAAGTATCGAATGGATATACTATAGACATCTTACCTATCGACACTTGCGGTCGATTGTGAAGCGATGAATCATTCTCATCATTCACAGGTGACGCGGTGCCCGAGTCCTTTGGGGTTCTGGGCGATCGGCGGGTAGTGCGTTGGTGTACCATGTTAAATACGATCGAAAGTGGGTCAAACGCGACCTTATTCAAGGGATTTTGTGCAATCTTTTCCTTTTAAAAGAAGCAACTACAAGACATTGATATCGCACCCTTTACGGATTTCTATAATTTTTTCTTATTACTAACGGTATCCACTACTACTAACAATTCCCACTTTTATGTCGCTGTAGTATCAGACGTTAGTACATAAATAGTATGTGCGTGTTCTATTGTAAATAGTGTAGAATAGTCTGTCAGATATATTTAGGCCCAGTTTATCGGAAGATTTGATATGTATTTATTAGTGCCATCCAATGATCCAGCCCATTCTGTGTATTTTATTTACTCTGAACACTTATTTTTGAATTCGGGCGGGAAATTTCTGTAAATACAAATTGGTGCTATCTATACATACAAAGCCCGCTCTTTTGCGTGCATGATTTTATTTTAGTTTCTATGGAGGATTGATTTTCTCTCCTAAAGACTTGGCCCTCTGGAATCTGGATTTGGGTCTCGAGCATAAGTTTCTCTCTACGACGTCGTAGCAGAAATCGTGAATTTAGCGCGGACCTTCCCTCCAGTAAAGGGCCATGTTAAAAGAACATAGATTTTTATCGAGGAATCGAGGTTAAAGGCCGTGCGCAGTGCGAATTATAAGCCGCATATCCAAGAGCCAGGTTTACCAGAGCCAAATGGCCAGTTCGCGCCGTGATTGAATTGTGAATCAATTTCACAAGCTTTTAAAAGACACAATCGTGGCACATGGCACACTCAAACACACGCAGAAACGACAGGCACTACGAGTGACTGTGTAGTAAATCTCCACGGAATTGCCAGTTGGATTGATGCTATAATGCTTCTCACTACGACAGCGGTTTGCTAATTTAGCACTACGATACCGAGTACAGTAGCTACTTGTGAGGTCCTGTTGAGTTGATGATTCACTGTCTAGATAACTGTCAGAGACCGGATAAAAAAATTATACATACAAGTATTGTTGTATCATTGGGGCGGTAGTGACGCGCGACTGATGTGAATTCAGCGAATCAGATTCGTCGAATGAAAGTCAAAATTTTGCACCCGTGGGGGCACGAAGACCACCTCAAGAGATTGACACAAGGGAGGGAGGTCTGTAACAGAGTGTAGCCTAAGGTAGCTTCTGATCCACGCTGGGTGAGTTTTAATTACTCTTAAGTTTGCTATGACTTCGATTCTCGCTGTAAAGTCCTAGCCTCGCTAGAGGCTACCCGGGCTACAAATCAGCATGGAGGACTGCCTCAAGGCTGCTATGGTACGGCAACAGCAATTTCCACATAATAATTCGAAAACTAAATTCACATATATGAGATAACAACTCAATTGCAACCGAGCCAGCCGCACATCTGATAGAGCAATGGAGAGTGATGCAAGATTAGACCTAAATTGCTGGAAATGTAGCTCTTTAGTCAGTATGGACAAATATATGAAATTCCAAAAGCTTCAAATATTAACATCCATACTAGAAATATAAATCGATGAAGAAAAGGCGGTATATTGAGATACTGGAGCTATTCTAGTTCCAGATAAAAAAACCCGAGAAAGCAACAAACAATCGAGCAGGACAATAGTGCAAAGCAATGTGCAGCAAGCAGTCATTTCACTCCGTATCCCATTGCTCTGATTGTCGGAATTCCTATCGACGCATATGTGTATGTAACTATTAATCAGTGAAGGTTAAATACATAAAAACGAAAAATATATCTATATCTATATCAGTATGTACATACAAAAATACATAAATACATAGATACATAAATATATATATATATTTGTATAGGAATATATACATACATACATACATATATACATACAAACACACACACACACACATACAGAGGGATATATACATATATTTAGAAACTGCACACACACACACTCATATATATATATATATATATGCATATATATACATATACGTATATATATGTATATATACATACACTATATATACATACACACAGGCACTCGTATATACACACACACACCTATATATATATATATATATATATGTAGAGGACGAGGGACGGCTATATTATATATATATATATATATATATATATATATGTAGTGGACAGGGGCGGCTACGGACAAAACGAAGCGTATACAACGGCACAAGGTAACGCCACAGTAATGAATAAATTCAATGAGTGCGGATACATCTCAAACTCATAGCGTATACATTCATTGTATTTGCTTCATGCACTGATAGACCAGTAGATTAAGTATTCGTGAGTATGCTTTTATATACAAGCGAACTTAATCATACAAAGCAAGTTCGGCTTTCGACATGCACAGATACTATGGTTTTCTGAACCACTTACTAGCTCTTACAAATGTCTGCCAAAAAAATTGTATGTAGTAACTCAAAAATAGCGATCGAAGGTTCGTCCACACATAAATTCATCCTCTATGATGACGCGAAGGCGTCAGCAACTTTCTTTACGTCCGCTTGCACCGGGAATATCTTCTGGGTCAACACACGGTGCACTTCGTCATCTTTATCCCCACAAGCATCATCTAATACAACAATCTCATAATCAAGGTCCGCCAGCGTTCGCACACATGACAAAATAACTCCACTAGTTGATAAACCGCACAAGTAGACTTTTGTGGCCTTACTCTCCTCAATGAGTCTGAGTACATCAGTGGTACTGAACGGCCCCATTCTATGCTTTGTAATTAGTATCTCATCCCCCTGTGGTCTAAAGTCAGCTAAAGGCTGTGCTTCAGTACTGTCTACACGGAGTGTATCATTTTTATGCAAGTATGAGAACAGTTTGTTTCTGTGTACGCTATCTTGGTCAGTGTATCCCGGTACAGCAACATTTATAAAAATAACCTTTACATCTGCGTCCCTCGCCTTAGTCACAGCCCGCCGCACGTTCTCAATGCATGAAACGCGTTCAGGGTTGGCCGTGTCAGCACCTAGTACTAAATCGACAATGCCTGGTTGCATATCACAACAGAGCAGAACAGCATTCAGAGTCGACATATTGCTCAAAATTGTGTGCTTAAAATGTCTATTTATTTGAGGCCGACTGACCACCAAATGAATTCGATTTTATTTATCATATTTTCGAAGTTCGTCACAGTTCACACACACAATATTTTAACTATTTGTGTAGCGAGAGCCGAGAGGGAATATGTAATAACCGCCGACATGGTCTATTTTGTTTTTTTGTTAGAAAAGAAAACAGTAAACGACATGCATAGGCAGCACAGCCATAGTCTTCTAAAAACAAACTGCACAGCGACAACTCGGTCGATCGCGACATCATACGACATACCAATCCCGTCCGTGTATGTCGTATGTATGACCATATGGCCAGTTGAAATACGATTTTCCCCAGCCTGGGTTTACATATTTTCTTCTGTCTAAATAATGTTATTTTTTAAATACAAAAAAAAATACTGTATTTTAGTATTTAGAAGGTCTTCTCAATTACCCCACTAACACTTCCCAAGTTTCCAGAAGCCCGCGGATGGTCATGTGAATCATTTCTGATTTCTGGACACTGGACAGAGGGGGCCAAGCTTGTACATAGGGTCCATTATTTCATAGTCCCATAGCCTGTACATAGGCCGTATGTAGAACGGACGAATCTATGTCAAACAGTAAAAGGTCTGCCATTCGTATCAGTGACAGCATTCCACCAGCCACAGTATTATCCAATCACATTCTAGATACTTAGCTCCAAAGATTAGAATTTACCACTTGTCCAATAGAAATTAAATATGCGCAAGGCATTATAAAAAAAAAGCTTTCTGTTGACACGATACTCAACTCTCAAAGTCTCAACATATGGTACACATATCAGACTGCATAGTGATCCCTCTCTTTCTCTTGAAAGAGTGTAGACCTCTAGTGTCCACGTCATACATCGCAGAAGTCATTGTCGAGCTAACTATTCTATCGTCAATTGAAGTCCTCGACGTATAAATTGGGCTGACTTTTAGTCACTTGAGCATAGACCTACCTCAGTCTAAAATATGTTTACTGTGGCGAAAGGATCGCTTTTTGCCCTATTGGCAGCCGCAGGATCATTCGGGAGTGATCCATTAGACGGGAATATAAACGTACAGGATACAGACATCAGACTAAATGAACTACAGTTCTTAGGTACACACAATAGTTATCATGTGGCCCCTAAATCACGCTTGCTCACGTTGTATCGCGCTTTAGAGAGCGCATCTGGCAGTGATGCCAGTGTAGATGCCTGGGAATACACACATCACACATTAGACTATCAGATGCAGAATCAAAATGTGCGGCATTTCGAGTTAGATGTATACTATGATTCGGTGGGGGAGAAGTTCGCCAATCCGAAGGCGTTGGCATTGGTGAAGGACGACTTCCGACTTCCAGGTATGCAAAATTACGGACCTCAATGTTCTACTAAATAATTATGAAGAACAGTTTAACCTGCTTATGTATAATTGAACAAACAGCGTTTTTTATTGTGTACATGCACGCACGCACGCACGCACGCACACATACAAGCACGCAAGCACATACATACACGCACGAACGTACCACACCCACCCACGCAACCACACACTGTCACACGCACACACACACACAATATATATATACGCACAAACA
>NW_014040313.1:27555-32371 GCF_001186125.1 Sphaeroforma arctica JP610 | reverse complement strand
TATATATATACATATATATATATATATATATATATATATATATATATATATATATATATATATATATATATATATATATATATATATATAATATATATATATATATATATAATATAATATATATATATATATATATATTTTATATCTATATATATATATATATATATCTATGGATCTATGGATCTATATATCTGTGTATGTATGTATGGATGGATGGATGTATCTATCTATCATCTATCTAGCTATATATGTATATATTATATCATTGGTATTTATGGATGTACGTAATTCATATATACGTGATATATGTATTTGATCTAATTTCATTTTTAATGTTATAGTGTGAGTAGACAGTTGCGCCTTTTATTACGACATTTACTAGTCTCAGTGCATGGTTTTAGTTTGTGGATTTTCTTAACTTTGTGGCTCTTGAAGTAAATAACGTTTTGTGTATGGGCAAACACAGTAGCAATCCCAGAGCTCGATTGGATTTTAGATCCTTGTGCATTCTTTTAGATGGATGCTTTTTCGGCCTACTGACTCCAGTCACCTATGAGTTTTGTATGCTTATATACAGGGTGCTTGTGAATAGCTTTAGCATAAAAATGGTTTGAAAGCTATATATCGTTACACCGAACCTTGTACAGTGCGGTAGCTTAACCATACAACCATTTTAACAACTCCCCCCTGAATGAATCGTCTAATTTTTCATGCTACTCTCTCCTGTGTGTCAACTCATTATCATTCGGAATATGCCTTAACCACTAAAGCAGATATCGCTTTAAATTCGATATAGAAGGCTTGATACTGTTGTTGTTTTCAATCTCATTTCTTTCACTTTTCTCTACAGCCATTAAAACAAAATTAGAGGCACCCGGCTTTAAGGTGTTACACGTCGCGGATATAGATTTCGAGTCGAATTGCCATGCTCTGATCGAGTGCTTGAATCAAATTAAAAGTTGGACGAGTCAAAACATCGCACATTTACCGGTGATGGTTGGCCTGGAACTACAGGAGGATGCCATTCCCGACCCCTTGAACTTGGGATTTGTAGAACCTATTGAGGTATCTGCTGCGCGCAAAAATCACGACTCGGTTTTTAAATATTCCTGGGTTTCGCGGTCGATTAACCTCGGGCGCTACTTATTGTGCCAAAACGGCACTATATACTGACCGTTTATCATTTGAAACATCGTAGGCCAACTTGCAAGCTCTAGAAGACGAGGTGCTGAGTGTATTTTCACGTGATCAATTGATCACGCCCAACCTCTTGCTGAAAAATGGAGAGACCACGATCAATGCCGGGCTGAAGGCAAACGACTGGCCAACACTGGCGGAGTGTAGGGGCAAGATCATGTTCACTTTACAGGTACAGTTGTTGAAACTCGATGCGTATATTTTCAAAGGAAAATTTGTTACTGACTTTTAGAGGAATTGAAATTATTAGCTCATGCTATATTATGTGCCTGTGGCAGTCTGACCGTGTTTGACCGACAGGTTGAATTTAAGTCATGACGATAAATGGACGAGGGTTTGCGAGCAGCAAATGTAAATGCAATTGTGCTTCCCTCATGCGCAATCAAGCCTAAATATAGATACAGGACCCAACTAGTGAGTTTTAAATTATGAATTATGGATTCAGTGTTTCTCGCTGCTTGAAATAGCTTTATGCTGGCGTGGCATCTTTATAGAGCAATTTGCAGCTCGATTATAACCGGCGGGAATTTAAAGGAGTACTTTCTGCTTAGAACAGAGAGGGACAAACTTCGAAATTAATACTCCCCGATACCATACTGCACCCACCGAGTCCTTAAATGAACTTGTACAATATACATTTCAGGGCAATCGTATAACCGAGGGAAACCGTTACCCAGGAAACCTAGGGCCGCTGAGTGACCGGATATTTTTCCCTGACTCCAACCCTGACTCAGACAATGGTGCTTATGTAGTCAGGAACGACCCAGTCAACAGCCAGCGAGATATAACACAACTGGTAAGCTATACTCAGATCCTACTGGGATGCACGGTAAAAGGGAGACTCCTATTTTGTTATCTTGCCTAATTTTAAGTCAGTATTTACAACATTAGTATTTTTTGTATTGCTTTACGACTGATGTAGCATGTTAAGTTTGCTGTCTGTGTCTGCTTCATTAGCATGCAGATGCTATAGTGTTTCTTGTAATGTGATTGTGATCGGCCATCCGATTAATTGTTTTCTGTATGAGCTGCTATTGTGGAGGTCTATGTGTGTCTTACCACCTAAATCATATTTTTTATGTTTGTACAGCGGAATCTTAAAATTTTTATAAACATTCATACATTATTCCACATCAATTTTCTGTACTGCTGAAGGTCTAGATTATGTCTTAGAGAACCCAAAAAAATCTTTGTTGTTGCGAAATTCGCCTTTGCAGGTACAAGACAACTATCTCGTACGCACACGGGCCGATGCAGACACGGTCGAGGCACGCAAAGGTGCAGTAGATCGCCGCACTCTTGCCATTGCTAGTGGTGCACAGTTTGTTTCTACAGACTATCCCCAACCAATGTCGGTACCAAATATCGATTTCGGATCGGGCTACGCTGTTAATTTGCTGGCACGATGTAATCCTGTGACGGGTAAGTCTATGCATGCACTACAGCATCAGAAAAATACTATCACATTCAGACTGAGCTATATTGTGTGTACATAAATTATAGATATCAGAACATGTCTTGAGCTGATGCCTCTTAATATGCTAGGTCACGCATATAGTCTGTTTTGATGTGGGCATCACTTCCAGGCGATTGGTAGATTTTGTGCTCAAGTTAGCATCATTTCTTGCATCATACGCATGTAAGACTTGAAGACACTGGTTCGCTCTGGTGCCGCTACCACCACTAACATATGTGACAACATCTACAATTAAGACATACCTGGATCAATATCATTCACGACGTAAAAGCAATAATTTGTATTTACTACTTTTATCAGGCCCAGCGAACTGTCAAGTGACTCTGCTCACTCAAGCGCCGGTAACACCACAGAACATCACTGTTCCCCGAGCCCCAACAGACGGGGGACTGGGTCTGGGCGATAGCCTTAGTGGGGGTATCAAACTGGACCAAGTTTTGATAGCACTCGCAGAGGCCATCCAGGTAAGGCTACGATGTCACCCTATCTCGATGGCTATAATTATAAGGGAGTGTTGATCACGGTTGAGTGAGAAGTTGTTATATGTTTCAAGTGGTTGCCTGTGTCCCGGCGGATGTGTTGTTGCTCGTTGTTGCTGTGAGAATGTGTTAGAGTAGAATTCGCACGAGTGCCAATCACCTGCTCAATTATAAGGTGCACAATACCAGGTATTGTTTCATTACGACATGTAGCAGAGCGAGTGATGAGCACTGCTTGCTTTATTTTAATTATGACGTGGTGCAATTGCCAGCTACTGAAGATGTTCTCATTGATTTCAAACCATGTAGGGAAATGATAGCTCGACGTGGACTGATGTTGAGAACGGCTATGTGGCATTGGCTTACGAACCAAGCTCAAGCGCACAGACCATGCACAACATGCCCCGAATTGCGTCTTCCTCAGAGTTCAATGACAACTCCGACTATATCATGGGGCTGGTATACATAGCCATTCCATTCCTTGTTATCGGTATGATAGGTGGTACGGATGTGACAAGCTTCGGAATGAAGTTGATTGTGGTGTAGTGTAGTGTGGTATAGATGATAGGTAGAGACAAATAGCCTTGAAGAAGTTGGTTGCTGTAAGGTGACGTGAGATAAGGATTGTTGTTGGATGATGTTTTAGGGATATGGATGGAAGAGTGGTGTTTACAATAGCATGATGCATACCTAGACACCCTCTAGAGGGGTAAAATACAAGCTTGTATTCTGAAGGAAGTTTCTTTCTTGCAACGTTTCTTGAGCTCTGGTATAAGTTTACCGTACCGCTCTATGCCAGACTTGTCGATCCTTACTCATTTTTTTGCGTTGTCCAAATATCTTAATATTAGGGCTGCTTGTGCTGATTGGGGTCCTCATTTCATGGTTCGGTTGCTGCTGTTCCGGTGGAGCAGGTATGTTATTTTTCCTTGGTCTTCTTACTAGATCACTGGTACATTCGATACAGTTATAAGCAGTACAAACTGCCTGTGAAAACATGTAATTCTTCTATATTCTTGTATAGCTTTCGTCCTTTGCATATCGATTTTCTTCCTTGTTTTTCGCATTCACGTATGTATTAATCGCTTGCATATGTACTCTTGCTCTCATCTGCTTATACACACCCTCCTTTGCCGCTGTATTTTCATGCAGGTTACAGGAAAAGTGTGCGCTCGGGCGATACACACAACCACCAGTGCTTGAAATGGAGCTACGTGGTGCTCTGTTTGCTGGCGATCTCGGGATGCGGACTGGCCATTGCTGGCAATCTCATGGTAGGAATATTTCAAGTTATGCACTAAATATCCTGTACCTTTATCCGTAGTTTAGCGTTCATTGTAGCGAATTACCACCGGGTTTACAAGCAGCAGCAGCATATCATCCTACAGCTGATTCGTATCGTTGCTATACATACTCACTAGGTTGCCAATGGAGTGGATAACACCAATGAAGCCTTTTCAGGTGTCACAGATCTACTGTTGGAAGTAGACAGTTTACGACCAGAAGTCCGTCAAACGGCAGACAGCGCGCTTCGAATTTTGCAGGATTTATGGTCTATATGTCCAGAAATGGAGTCTGGTAAGTTTGTTTTCCGACTCCCAATCGTTGTTTAGTTTTAGAATCAAGTAGATGTATATTTAGACTCACTTATAAAAAAGTGAAT
>NW_014040313.1:20648-21608 GCF_001186125.1 Sphaeroforma arctica JP610 | reverse complement strand
AATGTATGCTTAGAGCTGCAAAACGGAACATACGTAGGGAATACTTGGGCCTGACCTTGAATGTCATGGACCTTCAATGTGCGTCGGAATTAAACGCTCCTGATGCGCGTACATATCTGCAGTCGAGGTCAACAATGTGATCCAGGAAGGGGCGAATGAAGTGCTGGTGGTGCTCGACAACATAGTCGAAGAGACGAGAGACATCACGGAGGTGTCACAGGGGTACCAAGATACTGTACGTTGCTCCACTACCGTTTGAAAGTTTTATTGGTTGTGTATCTGATCACTACATGGGTGGACGTTGACACCGCCTGCTCATCATTCTATGCACGCGTATTCTCAGTCCATAAAGTTGTACAATCATTATTTTCTGTGATTTTGAGCGTGTTCTAACTAACTTTGGCATTCTTACTGATACGTGTACATGTGCACCATATTCAGGCATTCGAACATCCACACGGAGGCTGTCGTTTCTACCACCACACTTTCGACATTAACTCATATCGGCATGCAATTAATTTACAGATTGCATTTTTCAACACGTCACAAAAAGCAGCCTTCATCGTCTTCGTGATCATCATGGTACTGATGATCATTCTGTTTTCAATCACGCTCTGGCTCTCTCCAGCCCTCAGTAAAGATTTGGTATGCGCACCTGTTTGTATGCCCTTTCTGCTATCCATAATGACTTGAGTGGATTATTAGACACGATGATATTGTGGACTTGGCGTTGTGCATACATTCTTACCTTCAAAACTTGTTGTCTTTATTCTGTATAATACAACTAGAGAATGAAGCTATTGTGGACTTAGCGTTGTACAATCATTCTCACTTTCAAACTTGTTGTCTTGCTTTTGTATCATTCAACTCCAATAATGATGCTATTGTGGACTTAGGGCTGAGCAATCTTTCTGACCTTCTAAACTTGTTGTCGTTGTTTTGTATATTACAACAAGAAAA
>NW_014040313.1:0-20355 GCF_001186125.1 Sphaeroforma arctica JP610 | reverse complement strand
GTCTTTGTTTTGTATCAGACAACAAGTAAATGATGTTATTGTGGACCTAGGGTTGGACAATATTTCTCACCTTGTAAACCTTTTGTCGTTGTTTTGTATCAGACAACAAGTAAATGATGTTATTGTGGAATTAGCATTGGGTATATGATGTTATTGTGGAATTAGCATTGGGTATTCTATCTCACCTACTGAACTCTTTGTTTTTTTTGTATCCGACAATTAGAACATGATTCTATTGTGGATTGGGTGTTGTACAGTCATTCTCAGCTTCTAAACGTTCACCGACTTATAGGGATCGGAAGACGGGCTTCGGGCGTCAATGTCACACGGCTGTAGTAGAGGGATGCGCTGGGGCCTTCTGGTATGTCTCTTGGGAAAGTATACGCACTATGCGAGCCTGCACTCATACTTCGTATCGGATTCGATACTGGTCGAATTGGTGCGACAAGTGGATTCTACATAAAAAGCGACATAGGTTTTTCAAAGGGGTGTACGTCAAACTAGCATTTCCTCACACTGTTGTTTCGTTCTGTCTCACACTTTCTAAACCTCAGCCGCTGTCGATACTTGTGGTTTTGGTGTCGTTCCTGGTGATTGCTCTCGCCATCACAATGAGTGTTGCATTGGCCGATCTCTGCGACAGGCCGGACGCATTCATCAAATCACGTCTTTCCACCGACAATTTAGAGTAAGTATTCTGAGCACCAAGACCCGCTGTGGTATGCTGTACCTTTGTTCGGAACGGTAGTGGTGAAGAGTTTTCAGTGTTGTTTGATTTATCATAGCTCACACTGCTTTCAGCACATGGTAAAGCCAATTGAGCACTGCGCTTGTGTGACGGGCGCTTTTAAACCACCAACTTCGAACTCGAACTCTACAGATATTTGGGATACTATATAGACGACTGTGTGGGTGCCAACCCTAATCTGCAACTGCTCGAAGAGAAAGGTGTGTGGCTGGTACAGGCAGAAGGTATCTTGGCACTGTCTAATCTGACTGCTGAGACCTGTGCGCCGGGCGTTCGAGATGAATACCGTGCCTTATTTCAGGAACTCAATACAGATGTAGTCAAGGTAAGGATGCTATAATATCTATGCCTGTTGTTGGTTGCGGTGTTAAGGTTATTTGTGTGTTGTGCTTTTTCTTGCCTGAAATATAGGTCTTCACGTGGGAACGTACTCTTCATCATTCGTCCCCATTTTTGCTTCCCTCTGCCCATGATGTCCACTCGGTTGGTGCGTACCGCAATGTTAATTTTCTTGCCTCTCTGTCTCTACTTAGGGTAATGCACTGCTCGATACCGCCCGTGAGATGGTCTCGTGTCGAGTCATCAATGGGCTTTATAACCTAGCTGTGGATGAGGTAGGTTTGAGTGACAGCATTTCTATGTTTACCAAGCTGGTGTTTATGGAGGTGAAATACTTGACAAATTCACCAAAGATCAATTTTCGACTATAAATTCTAGTCTGTGAGAAAAACAACAGTGTTCGGATCGCAAGGCTCTCAGCATTGCCTGAGAGAGCCCGCGTTGTTACTTCCCGTCTATTCGCGATTCACGTGACACAAAGTATCGTTATGTCGCTTCGTCGTCTCCTGGTGACCTAATCGGATTCGTTCAAAACTTGCATTAGGGGGGGGTTTTTTTCTTCTAAACCCTAAACGCTAAAAACCCTAAAACTAGGGTGTGTGCTCCGATGCACTGGACGGGATGATTCTGCTGTGGATAGGATTGCTACTCTCCACTTTGGCCATGGCATTTGCGATGATGGTCTACACGCGCTTTGTGGTCACCTCGGTGGTCGATGTGATAGTATTCAGGCGCAGTCAATCACAAGTATGTGGGTCCTTTGGATTGTCATCGATTTGGATCGAAATACCTCTCTCTCTTTTTCTCTCAACTTCCATCAACAGAGGAAATCAGCGCTGGCGGCCGTCTCATTATATCGCATAGATGCTTTCTCACAATGCACATATTTATCCCGACGTCAAATCGCTTAGTATCAATACATACATTTCTTTCACCTACACAGATGAGTTTACCGAGTGAGGCGCGTTCAGCGAACGCTTCCATGACCAACGCTTCCATGATCAACACTGCCAGCGGTATGCAATCGATTGGTGGCAGTGCCGACTTATTCCGCCGACAGGCTTCCGTGAATGACGCAAACCAGTCGTTCATCAAAGCGTACGGCAAGTCTATCTCTTATACACCGGACAATACGAATGTGCGAGCGATAGACATACCCGAGGGGGATGGAGCCAGTTTCCAGGTTAGTACCGAAGTATACCCTAAATGTACTGGTACGTGAAGTTTTATCTGCAAGCCGCGGTTTTGTATGCGTTGTGAGTCCTGTTCTCAAGATTGGATTATGCCAGTGCTCATGTCGGTACATCGAGCATATTGCCACTTCGAGCATATTGCCACATCCTTTACAGTGAATATTCATAGTTGCTCACAGATGTATGCGACCATTGTACGAAATTCAACAATCAGTCTGCAAGTGGACGTATTGCACAAGGGACTGCTGCATCAACTCGAACACACTATTCGCAAAGGCATTCTGGCAGTCTTCTTTCGAACCGCTATGTCCGAGATATGAACATAACCTTCGCGTACTTGTGCTAATGCGCCGTTTTGGATTGTCACAGGCATATGGCGACCCCGCAGTGTACCAAAACAACATCCCCGCGGCGCAGATCAACCACCAGCTGTACCCGGTTGGCCATCGTCTTGGATCTGTTCGACAATTCAGCTACACGCAAGGTAAGCACTCGACTTGCATTGAATACGCCCTGTTTATGGCACACTGAATCTGTGAGGTGCGTGGTCGTATGGAGGATGTTCTAATTATAGCATGTTGTACATATTCGGTATGCGGTATATGTCGTAGAAGCAATCCTTGCTACAATGCACTACGTCTATTTTATTTATAGCGTCCAATGAACTATACCTCATGGGGTATATGGTGCCTGTTCTAGATCTGATCCATCGGTAGTGCATTGCATTAGATTATCCAGAGTGCGGTTTGTACCAGTGGACTGATACCTCTTGCATTACACTGTGTCTGGTCGCACGACTGGTTGGGCTACACATATAATCGTGTGCGGTGTTGCTGTCTTCGCGGGGCGGGACTGCTTTTCTGTACGTCCAAGCCACAAAATCATTCTCTACGTACGGCTTCAGTCGCAGTTGATTGTGCAGTATTTGTGCCAGATACAACATGCTTTCCACGTGTTGATGATAACCCCATACACTTATTCTCATATGTCTCACCATATCCTCGTATTCTTAATGCGTCAATACTTTTATATTGTCTTACGATATTCTCGTATTCTCCACCCAATAGAAGTACCGCAGCGCCGAGGCAGTCAGGGTATGCAACCCCCAGGCTATGGGTCAAACCCGAATTTCTTAGAGTATTCCGAAGTCGATGATGAGTATCCCAGCACAAGCGGTGTCACTTTGGTGCATACTGAACTGGGACATGGATCAAGTGTCAGCGCGCGTAGTAGGGCGAACAGTCAGGGCGCTCTCATGGGCGGCAACCGGGGTTGAGCCATAGAGGTCTCTTTGATCGGTAGTGAAAGTGTAATCCAAATTGCTGATACTGAAAGTGCACTGCAGACTATTTATAATGAAATTGAAATGCAGTCTACTGATACACATATGGGGTGCGAGTGCCTCACCACCTACGAGTATAGACGAGCAATATGATCGGCGTCGGAGACTTCTATTGCATGAGGGATCACACACTACATCTGCACACACAGGAAAAATCGTGGTATGCTGCACCCGTTCAAACGCGGATGTACAATCACAAAGATCGAGATCGAGCACGGGTCTAATGTACCTTGTCGGCGTCAAGAGGAGATGTGGCGAAACGTACACACAGCGAGCACCTAATTATTATCAGCCGCATCATAGTGCTAGTACGGGCTAGGAGGCCACAAGGAGAGATTTATGGATCCACAACTTATTTTACATTCTATCTCTGAAATATTCTGTCGTCTCGAGGTCTGTCGGATTACCAATGCACTTTTAGATATACAATGCAGTATACTGGCAGACGAGGCTACGAACACGCCTGCTTTGCGCTGTGGCAGGAGGAAACCAAAATGTAGTAGGACATGTGAGGCCTGAGCGCTTTACTAGCGCATTGACTACCGGCCTTTCCGATATGACTCCACATTCGAAATGTATTCGAAAACTATACAATCATTACTAGAAACAATTTACTTAAACGATGATTGCCAGTTGAACCCTGAATGTGATTGCTAGAATCGAATCCTGAATTGATGGTATCAAATAAAAGGACTAATATTAAACAATTTCGACGTGCCTACTATAGCCTTACGAAGGAGGCCGTGAGTGTTTAATGCATTATATGTGTTAATGCAAGCCTTGCCTTGCAATCGTTTGGCAAGTACCATGCATACGTATTTTTATCCGGGAGACAACGGCTATACATGTTTAGTGCTTAACTCATGATCCATCGGGAGCTGCTACAGCTATGTCATGTATTGAGGGGGACTAGGGAATACCATAAATTAGAAATGGGATACTGTGTGTGATATACTCTTTTATAAATATTTACAATACTATTTTGTATGATGTAACTATATGCGAGTAGAATATTTGATGCATATGCATGCTGGATATGCAACCTACCAGGTACAATCTATCCATCTGGCTAAGCAAATAAAAGCGGCGTATGATGCATCGATCAGAATATATTGATGTATTTATAAGCATAAAGTTAAATATATTCTACAATTACATGCCATAGTTCTGCGCAACTTGGGTGTGCAGAAATCCGAGCATACACTGTGGCATCCATATACGATATTTCGTCGATAAATTATAGTATCAATCTATATTCTCTGGCATGGAGTGTCTAGCTTAATCCAAACATTCAAATGATGGGAGCAGTGCTGGTCATGGCGTACGTATCACAGAAGCGCACATACTCTATCTTCACCCAAGTCGGTGGTTAGTTTTTAGAGCTTAGTTGACTATTGTCAAATAATAGGTATAAACCTTGAGTGTATTGATACACATGCATCGCCGCGACTTCCATCGCTTGAATTGATGCCCATTGAAATTCTCGAATCATAATCATATATCAAGAGTATGAGGATATGATATGAGATGGATAGACATATCGGGAAATGACTATGAAACAACTTTCGGGACAATCTAAAAACGTGCGAGTTGAAATCCATCCAGGGATAACCATAGTGCGGTTAACTAATAGCACAAAGTATCATATAGTATAAATAGAGCGCACACTTAGATTATTGTCAATCAAACTACTACAAAGCGACATCCTACCGTTATCTGTGCAAGTTGGCAATTGTGGATGCTTTGTGTCAATGCCACAGAGTCGCAGACAGGTACAGGCCGCAATCACCAGTCTTGAAAGGTTGACATGTATACTCTTGCTATTGCACTTAAAAATCTGAACTCTGACAGACAACTGTTGATCAACCACAGAAGTTCAGCACTAAAAGCTCAGCATTTAGCGTATAGATCAGAACTACTTGCAATGCATATAGCATGCACTCAACACAGCAATTTTAATCTTTTCTCTTGTGTTCAATACAAAATACCCGACTGCCGCCAAATATTATATGTTACGACTAATCAGATACTTCTCAGCTATATGACTGACTACAGCTAAAATATCAAAGTTCTGAATGACTGGATACACCTAGCGGCTAGTTATTACTTACGTTGGATGAACCCACCAAAACACACAGTACACGAATTTCAAGCTCTATTATATTCGTTGGCCCTAATTTGTCGTAGAATGCGTGATTACAAGCCATGCTTTACTAAGTTAGGCACAACGACTATACTACCACAAAAGATTGGATTAAGATGATGTGCTGATAGTTGAGATATACAATCACAAGGGATTGGATCAGGGGTGACTAAAATTTATTGGATCAGAAGTGTAAATACCTGTTGGATCACTGGAGTTTGACTAATATTTCTTTTGGAGTATCTGTTCGTTTACGTTCGCTTACACAGTAAGTTCGACGCCCGTGAAGATATTTCGATTCAGAGTTGAATCTCGTTCTTCATCCAATCGCAAATACTGTTTAAAAAGAAAACAATCCAGAAGAGAAAGAGGGGCGTTAGGTATACGATACTTGAAAAGGGTGTCTGGCTATAGATGCGATGTACGCTTGCAGTCCAACTAGTCGATCTCTGTAGTCTACTTGCATACCTTGTAGTGTGAGTGGGGCGATTCCATGGTGCTCACTCGCTGTTGCTCGCCCAGAACACCATCGGCAACTACTTCAGCGATCCTCAGAGTGACCAAGAATGCCATCACAAAACAAGACACGACGATGCATGCGGCCAACAGTTGGAGTATCGGGTGTTTTCGGATGATGTGGAGCGATCTGAGAATCAATCCTTTATCGCCTGTTGATAACAAAGTTAGAGAATTGATAATAGAATGAGCACGTGTGGCGAATCAGGGGTTTGATAGTTGATCGGACATAAAAAGCGAACGCAATCAAATGCGCAATCGGTCATCCGAAGTAGTGAGCATGCACAACAATCATATATACTTACTTCCATCAAGAGAATCGAAGCTGTGGGTGGCTGCATTGTCATCTCCATAAATTGATAATATTTGAACAAACCAGCAGTCCTCACAGCCTCGCTGTGTGGCTTGGACCATTCCCATCTCTAGTCGAATTTCATTCCCGCTTCTGGTTATGATTGTGCTCTCTATTGTAGTCTGTAATAATGAAATAAACATGCGGACCATGAACATACACAAGAGAACCGTACAATACATTAACTGCTTGGCAGGTTAACACCTTAATACGTCCTCCTACTATAGCACTGGGCACTTTGGCTTGAGCAACATGAAGCTGGCTTGTATACGATTTTTCACATACCATATTATTTACTGATTTGATCGTCATGGGTTTAACACGCTCAAACTGGTTCAGAATGGGATGATCCTGGACGCTGTGGGCGAAAGGCTCGAAAGTTGACGAAGCGTCTCGCTTAAAGAAGCGGTACGCTAACGCGATATTTTCGGTACCATCAAGGTCTCCCTCAGGTGGATTTTGTCTGAGGTACATGAGTACTATTTTTTGCACGTTGGTTGGCGAGTAAATAGGCGATGGCACGAGAACTTCGGGCATCGATTCGTTCTCAATATCACTGACCATCCAGCAGTTCTGCAATGTGTAACACAAAAACATAATTAGTTCATTACTCCGCTTCTAAATATTACTCAAAATTGCCACACAGTTTTCACACGACATGCAGAATTGCGCAGCTTTCGAATGACACAATCATTGATACCTTGTTTTCGCCCTTTTTCATTTTGGATAAACTGAAGATTTTTGCGACGTAGGTGCCGTCATTCTGCACAACATGGCCTAACACCACTGCCTGTGTATCACTCTCGCTTATAATCTCCATGTACGATATTGCGGTGTGCACCAAAATGTAGTGTCGATCTCCAATCAAAAACATAAATCTGAGGATCGGGATAAAATCTATTTAGTATTTTCCAGATCCCAGGAGAATGTGTGCCGGGAGAATATCTACTTAATTTAGGTTTAACGAAGCATTTTCTATGACGTAAATAATGTACGAGGCGGATATGGAACAAAATCTTCCTAATTAGTACACAAAATCACAACACATAAAAGCACATATGAAGGCGATATTACAAAGACAAAAATATAACGTAAAGCACACATTTCGTGGGATCTTCTAAAATGAAAAGAACACGGACCTCATAAATTGTAAAACTGCACACAACCTGGAATCTCATAAAATTTAAACCACACTTATTATTGGTCAGATTTCTGATCTATTCCCATGAAGTTTGACGCAAAGGAGTGTATTTAACTTACGACATTACTTCGCCGTCAATATCTGGGATCTCCTTCCAAGATGGGGCGACATACTCGAAAGCGCCCGTGTAGTTAGACCTATTTAGCTGATGCATGAACTTTGAAACTGTTTTCATAGGGCTGTAACTTTCTTGAGGTCCAGGCCCTAGGGGTTCACTCGGTGTTTCTCCGGTAACACTTAATGTGAAGATTACCGCTACCAGAAGCAGCGCGACTTTTATCGTACGTGTTATACTCATTATGATCACTGAATGTTTTGGAAGTCAAGTCATTCAGTTAAACTTTCTCTAGCTTGCTCGTTTGTGTGTACTACGTTTCGAGCACCACATAATATATATATATAATATATATATGTATTTGTGCAGATATTCATTTGGTAGGTTTCTTCGATGCGAGGAGGCGCAGGCGCACAGCCACACTGCCGCACTCGTATAATTATTTTTTTTAAACTTTGCACTATGCACTGTACTATATACAAGGAGGTATCCAGGACAGGCTGAAAGAGTCAAAGAGTCCCCGGCACGCCAGGATCCGGATCGCCATGCGATGGAAAAATTCCGGCCGAAATTCCATTGTTTTAAAAAAAAACAAACAAAAAAAACAACAACAGACAGATATCACAGTCGATGCTTCGCAGCCTCGATCAGTCTATTTTGTATTTGTTTTATATTTAACAAAAAACTAATACACTCTGCCGGGTCTGCTGGTATTTCTTAGGATTTGTGCCATTCGACATAGCTACTTATTTTTAGCCTTGGGCCGGTTGGTCTGTGCCCGACCGCCCATTTATTACTGGTTTCATAGGGCGCTACTGGCCTACTGCGCTTACAAATATTTCTATGCATTTTGTTTTTTTAATAAAAATAATACGTAAATTAACCCTCGCTTGTTGTTTAAAAAAAAAAAGAATAGAAACAAAAACAAAAAGGAATTCAAAGCAAAATGGTAATACATTGTTTTGTTCTTTTTAAAAAACATATTTACTACACATGTCTAAATAATTTACTCATTCTAAATACTCATAGCCTTCTTCTGTTTTAATTTTTTTCTAAAAGAAGGCTATGGCTTTTAGCCTTCTGAAGAACACCTGTTCTTTTTATTTTTGCTCTTTTGTATAATAAACCCATCCATTTATTTACAAATGGGCTAAAAATATTAAGAACGCATCCGATTTATCTGAATCCGGAACCAACCTAATTCCCAATATTTCTTTCCATATTTTTTAGATTAGATGCGCATTCAGAAAAGGCACCATAGTCGTACCACCAGTTCACTGGGCCGGGTCAGGAGATCGACAATTCGACACTATGTCGAAAACCTCCAAAACCCGATCTAACGACCCGTGACACGTTTTTATAAATCTTTTATGACTTCCAGACGCTTTATTTAGTAGCCATACACCGATAAACAAGCATAATCGATTGTAGCAGTCTTCGAAGACCTATGTATTCATGCATGCATGTATACACGTGCGATATAGGTGTGTACAGATAAATTTACTGTATTATATTGAAGTTACTGGGATACGTATGTTATTATAGTATAACTTTATTACAACACATTAGATATATCTAAATGATACAAAACATACTTCAAGAAACCATACTTACTATGGGTCCTCAATTGATCCCTGTCAATCGATGGTCATTCAATGGGACATTCATTATGCCAGCGTACATACAACGCTAATTATATGTATATATATAGAACTTCTGTGAGTTATAAACATATATATTGAGTCGGATATATAAGACTCAAATCCTAACTATGAGCCCAAAATACATTACGGTTCGTATTTTGGCTGAATAATTATAAAAATATCTCAAAAGGGCACATGGCAAATATTATAATATATAGGCAATATACAATATAATAATAAAGCTACTTCTTTAGGAAATATATGTTCCAACAATATATCCGTGCACTTTCAAGCACTAGAAGTTTCTCTACGCACTAAGATATCGTACTTTTAACGCAGACAAAACCGAGTCAATTTTATATAACTTGGACCAGTTGTGCTACGAACATGGCGCAACAGCATGACGTCCTTTCTAACTTGCTTTTGGTTTGCCATGCATCTAAAACCAGACAAAAAAATATCGGGATTATACAACCCAATTCTAAAATTAACAATTATTAGGATGTGTTCATAGAAATCGATTCCCAATTTCCCATTTGTGTAATTCAAATATTCATTGTGAAAACTTAATTCATTTTACCATAGCCATGCCTATTTGTTAAAATAAAATAAAAGCTATCATAGGGCTGGAGTTAGGAGGCTTTGAATGAATATAAAAGACTTCAACTATTTTTATTTTTAGCGAAATATATTTATTATGTGAATACTTTCAAAAATGTTTTTGTTCAAAACTGTTTTTTTTTTAAAGAAACATTTCTTTACTATTTTAGTATTTTCACTGCATTCTTTATTTTTATTTTTAAAGCAATATGGATACCAACCATTGGTTGGAACGTGTATTTACTACATTGGCTAACGAGTAAACGACCGAGTGTAAAAATCCGTCCGTACATATTTTATTAATTTTTATTTAAAAAGCTTTTATCACAGAGTCAACGACACACGCTATTTTACAGTCACACCCCGAGACTCGAGTCACGAGATACGACACCGGAGCAGGCCTGGGAATCCATAAATATGGGAGCTCGTTGAAATATTCATAGAATATGGAATGTTTGGCTCCACCAGGCGTATCCATAATCCTATTTTTTCGGTCCCATATTATATATTAATATTTTTGAAATTCCAAGTCTATAGTATTTATTCCTGATTTCTATTTTTATGATGTTTCATTTTGTAGTAGCATATGCACAGCCGTATTATCATTTATTAGTATAGTTCGGTACTACGGTAACTGTAGACGAGTGTCAATGTGACAATTTTCAAGGCAAAAACATCACAAATTCACAATTTATAATTTTACATAGTTGTTGGGAATTACTATTCATTATACAACACACTTTACACAAACAAACTAATATTATCGCCTATTCGCACCATCACTATGGGGAAAGTTGTGAAGAAAGGCCAAAAGGTCAAGAAAGAAGAGCTAGGCATCTTGTATCGTAAATTGTTGCCCAAATCCAAGTGTGATTTGCAAGCACAAAGTGGACAGACGCGACTGAAGGACAAGCTACATGTAACTATTGCGTAGAGGGAACCGCTGGTTACGAGCAGTTACGAAAAAACGTATCGTGGAAGCGCCAACAATGTGATATCCCACTATAAAACAGTACATATGGACGAATGGATTAATGACATTAAGGCACATGTCGCACAGATAAAATCTCATCGTCCTGTACTGTAATAGCCGGGCCTCCACATTAAACACTATGTTGTAAACGTACTCTTAAGCAGTACGTAAATTATAAACGTACTCTTAATAGTACGAGGAACTTAAGTTTCCTAAATGGGTTTTAAAGGTTTTATTAATTAATATATTTTCCATTTTACATATCAGATATTTGGACAAGGCCATTTAAAAGACCCAGTAAAATACCAAACATAAGAGTTAGTCTAGTTCTATTAATAGAACTATATTTACTTTCCAACTATATTTATAACTGAATATTTCGGTAGCGAGATGGCTCAACCGAATATAGGTTTCTAGGGACTATTAACGTTACCTAGTTGATCCTCCGATCAGCCAACCAGATGTGCCAGTCTGATGAAGGCTGAGTCGGTAATTCTTGATAAGTGGCAAGTTATTGGCTAAGACAATAACTATGGACATCAAGAGTATTTTTACTTTTTTAATTTATTTTTTCTAAAGATAGGATTTGATGAGTTTCTCAGATTCGCCCCGACGAAACATACCATATTTTCTAAGAGAGCGACAACGAAACACTAAATAAAATCCCTTCGGCGGAAATAGTACTGAGAGGATTATATATAGGCAATGTCTCAGCCTCACAATCCCTCAGAGTATTGCTGTTTTCACGAGGCATACCTAACTTTACTAAAAGTCTCATTTTGTTTATTTGCTTTGATATTTTCACGATACTTAGAATTTACCTACGCGTTTAATTACTCTAAGGCGTTAATATCGCCTTAATAGACGGAATCTTACAGTGCAAGCACGCTTAAAGTTTAAACGGCTGGAAAACAATATCATAGGTACTTCTGCTTTCGAAACTTCGTACAAAGTTGCAAAGTTGAAAGCTGATCTGCAATGGAGCATCAACGTGTGTATGTACGACATGCCGCTTAGCTCAAGAGAAAAGGAAGGTATACGAGATTGGGTCGGTCTATGCAGACAAGGGCCGAATACTTTATCATCCTGTTATTCAACACCAGTCGCCAAGACAGTCAGAAGATACTTGCCAACTATCAAAGCTAGTATCAAGAAGGCGCCGTTGGAAATTTCGACTAAAGCACTAGCATTTTATCCAATAGATAAAATAGTGTAAGGTATAGCTACAAGAGTCTGTTTTTTCAACAGGAGTACAAAAGCAGCCGACATACTGGCTATGACACAAGAAGCAGCTGGTGAGGAGATAAAGAGGGCCATCACAAACAATTGTAAGACAAGGTGGACTGGTTTATATCGGATGTCCAAAAGAGACGACTTACTTGACTCTGCCGTTCAGTCTCTGATAGACGATCTAATTAAGAACGCCCCTGGTGGTTTGTTTGCTGGCAAAAAGGGGAAAGCGAGGAAGACAAAGTTACGATGCCCGCCGAATATGAAAGTGATGCGTAGACAAATGAATGGGATATTACGGCTCTTAATGCAGGCGCAGGTTGGCATCCAAGCCAAGCTTCTGACTTTGGCGGATGCTAACAGATTAGTTCAAACATGTAAGTTTGTTCTTCTGCCGGATATTCCTATTGAAGTTCAAATTATGTCTGGAATCAATTAAACAACCGAATTACATATGGAAACAGAATTACTGCCAACATGTAAGTTTGTTCTTCTGCTGGATATTCCTATTGAAGTTCAAATTACGTCTGGAATCAATTAAACAACCGAATTACATATGGAAACAAAATTACTGCCGGAGATAAAATCGAGGCGAACGCGGATAAGAGATCTGTTGTTTGACTATTTCCCTCGGAAGCCCACTAAAGAAGTACTTGCTAGCTATTATCTTCACTGTATGCACAAGAATATGGGTGGTTTGGAACTTGATGAGAAGAAGCTGAGAATGTCCGCAAAACATTGACATTGTTAATGAACGACCGAATAAAATAAAAATGAAGTCAAAGGCAGGCGTTACATCTATACTAGCGTCAGAGTTGTCAAATAACACAACCCAATCGGTATCTAGTTCAGGAATACAGCCCATGGATACAGATGTAGATGTAGGTGAGGATATAAAAGATCGACGCAGACGTCTATTGGAGAGGAGACGATCAGGAGCAAACATCGATAATACCATCAGCACAATTCCTACACGAACCTCTACATACAAACAACAAGAGTACATTTTGGATATGAAAAAAAAGATAGCTGCAGAATTGGTCATAAAGAAAAACTTGCCTGTTGAAGGTGCCAGATATGAGAGTGATACAATTACCAAAGGTAAAACCGTAACACTTATAAAAAAGGAGATGGATCCTAGTCAGTAAGCCCTTCAATATTCGAGAGATCACAAGATACAGATGACTACCTTGTATACGATAGCTATGATCTCTTTTGACATCGTTTCTACATCTTGTCGATCCGAGAGTATGTTCAGCATGTCTGGTCTTTTGCAGAAAAAAAAACATTCGAAGATTTTTGTTTTATAAAAGGAAACAGTCATTTATACTTCCGGGTCTTTCTGACAATATGGATGAAGTGCGATCATCTCTTTTATGAACAACCTAAGGATACTACACCAGGACGACCCGAAAAGGCCATGGAAGAAAACAACTAACAATAAACAACGGTATATACAGATAACATACCATGCAGAATCCAATAAGTGGAAGGTGTGAAAGCTAAGAATCCTTAATGGATTGTTCTGTATAATGTTCTGTATTTACTTGTAAAATAGATTGATAAAATGCAATAAATTAGTATACATATGAATGATATCGTATTGTTAGTGAACGCGTTCATAAACACATACACTCATGTATACATGTGCATACATACGTGTACAGACATGTAAAAACACATACACTCATGTATACATGTACATACATACGTGTACACACATGCATAAACACATACACACATGTACACACATGCGTAAATACATACACTCATGTATACATGTGCATACATACGTGTACACACATCCATATACACATACACACATGTACACCTGTGTTTACATACGTGTACACACATGCGTAAACGCATACACTCATGTATACATGTGCATACATACGTGTACACACATGCATAAACACATACACACATACACACCTGTGTATACATGCGTGTACACACATGCGTAAACACATACACTCATGTACACCTGTGTATACATACGTGTACACACATGTGTAAGTCTCGGTCTATCAAGACGATATTAACGCCTTAGAGTAATTAAACGCTTAGGTTAAGTCTAAGTTTAATTAAATTCAATGTCAAAATGAGTCTTGTAGTAAAGTTAGGTATGCCTTGCGAAAACAGCAATACTCTGAGGGATTGTGAGGCTGAGACATTGCCTATATATATAATCTTCTCAGTACTGTTTTCACCGAAGGGATTTTATTTAGTGTTTCGTTGTCGCTCTATTAGAAACTATGGTATGTTTCGTTGGGGCGAATCTGAAAGACTCATAAAATTCTATCTTTAGATAAAAAGAAAAGAAAAGAAAATACTCTTGATGTCCATAGTTATTGCATTAACCAATAACTTGCCACTTATCAAGAATTACCGACCTAGCTTTCATCAGACTGGCACACCTGGTTGGCTGAACGGAGGATAAACTAAGCAACGCTAATAGTCCTTAGAATACCGAAGTATTCAGATATAAATAGATTTGGAAAGTAAATATAGTTCTATTAATAGAACTAGACCAAATCTTATATTTGGTATTTTACTGGGGCCTTTTAATGGCCGTATCCAAATATCTGATATGTAAAATGGAAAAGGTATTAATTAATAAAACCGTTAAAACCATTTATGGAAAACTGAGTTCACGTACTTTTAAGAGTACATTTTACGTACTATTAAGAGTAGGTTTATATTATAAGATTCTAATGTGGAGGCCCGGCTTTTACACAGCCCCCACCCAGCTTTGAGACCCAGGAGAAGCAAGTTGCTCACTCAAGCTGATTATGGGTCAAAAAGAACGGGTCGAAAACATTAAGTAGCATAACGTATAGTTAATGTTTCTCAGGCGGAGAAGTTAAGCGTTCTCGGTTACCCTGTGAGTTTTGGGTTTAGGTCCAGTAGGTCCGTGGTGGTCGACTGGACTTTTCTTACACTTCAATGTTTTAGGAATACAAAGGATGAGCAGTAAAGCTCGGGATAAATGCTGTTGGCGGGTAAGTTTTAACTTCCGTGCCTTCAGACGATGGGACCATGCTATCTTTTTCAGCCTGTGACTTATGTAGGCGTTTACGCCGTTTTCTGTTAAAGGCCTTTAAATAGTCCTGATTGTCAAAAGCGTCTGAAGTTAACTCAGCGATTGTACCGTCTATAAAGCGTGTACGATAATATGTATATCCTCCTTTATCCGTTCTCCATATAATATCTTTGAATTCGGAGCGGTCAAGAGGTGCAGTAGAATCATGTCTTCTTGCGAGAATAATCTCAGTAGTCGGAATTCGACTAGTGCCTATATTTAAAGCACTAGAACCGTCGAAGTTATTAACTTCATAGGTTCCACTTTTAGTGTCGGTTACAGAGGTTATATGTGGTCCTATCCATTTCGATGTTAGTACAGTAGCATCGGAATTACGTTGACGGATGTTAACTCTGTCTCCAACCTGATACTTTGCTATCTTTTTGTTAGCATTCCATCTATTTTACCTTTTTAATAAGGCCACATTACGTGTCTCTCGCAAGCAAGGATATACAACGTTGTGTATGCGTTGTACCTTCTCTCACCATGGTAACTCATGGTGATCAAGCTCGTCCTTGTTAAAGGGTATTTGTATCTCACTATATCTGCCACGAAAATAGTGAGCGGATATAGTTCCTGTAGCCAGATCAGCACACTTGTTCATCTGTGTTTGTACCCACTTAAGGTGGTACGGCCAATCATCTGCATCATCCGTTAATGCAGTACGTAAGAAGAACTTAAGTCTTCTGTGGCGGGTTTCATTAGCGCCTTGTGTTTGCGGTTTATATGGTACACCCCTTTTATGGCACATGCCTGATACGAGTACTAACGATTCCATTACGTCATCGCAGAACTCGTTACCATTATCAGTGCACATTATACCTGGCAACCCGTGGTCAGCAAAGACTTGGCAATATAATTCTGCCACGGTCTGCGTACTCTTGTCCTGTAAAGGATAGAGCAAGTTATACCGTGACGCCACATTAAAGAAGTGGTATACGTAACGGTCGCCTGTGTCCTCGGACGTAGGCAGGTCAACCAGATCAACGATGACCCTGCGCCATGGAACATCTTCAGTCACACTCTTAAGCGGTGCGAACCCATAGCGCTTAATCTGGTTGAGATCACAGTCTGTACATGACTGATATACTCTGTCAACTAAAGTTGCCAGCTTAGGGTGCGCGATCCCATTTCGCTTAGCATCTTTAAGAAGTGCGTCTACTACGTTCTGGTGCTTTAACTTATGGTTTTGCGTCAGCCAAGCAAGAATGTTTTCATCATTCTGCTTCTCCAGAATAAAGGTAGGGTGTTGAGAATCCACTTGCGTGGTTCCTAAGTCTGTAGTGTTTCCAGACTCATGTCCTTCTTTCGCATGAGAGTCATGAGTGCGCTCGTGTGTGTTTGATACACCTGACTTATGTAATAGTCGCATTATATGTGTATATGCTTCGGGGTTATCTTTCATTAATCCCTTTAAAAATAGGGGTTGAAAGACTTCGGGCTTGGACTTTATGCTATTAAACAGAGTCCTAGCTAGAGACTGACGCTTCTTAACTGTAGAGTCATTAGTAGATTATATTTCTTGTGCACAGACTTCAAGTGCTGTGTTGCCTTTGAACTGCTTAACGTTCAATCTAGTAGAGAGTGGAATCTCTGATTCTTTGACCTTGTTAAGGAAGGTCTCAGAAGGGGTCCATTTGGTTGTTCCAATGGGACCAATACGACATATTGTAGTATGTCTCCAGGGTGTCATATGGACGGCTCGGGTACCCTGATATAGGAAAGTATCTACTTCCCTATCTAAATATATTGGCTCGCATTGTATCATGCCTATTAATTTATTGAGCCAAGGATCTTTGCTCCGTAATGGGCGACACAACGTGATGGTAGCTTTGTGTATATGAAGATAATATAATAATTGGGCAATTAACTGCCATGGTGGATTAGCCCACGCATTATGTTTGGAGAGGTCTAGTTGAAAGGCATCTCCCAAAGGATGATTTAAAGTCCTGTAATTCTTAAGTTGTGCATTATGATGTGCAGCAAACATGTCAATTGTATGTGGCGCAAATATCTTTTGAGCCAGTTCAAACCACCTGGGGTTACATTTCCAATCAGTGGCTAGTAACTCACGTACGGATTTATTAAAGTCCGGTACGAAGCGTGATAACATATCCGGTAAATGGTTATGTATCCCTGGTAGATGTTTGATATCAAAATGAAACTTTGATATTGTATCAAGCCATCGGCTCAGAAATTGAGAGTCTGGCTTCATTTCCTTCATATATTGAAAGGACTTCTGATCACGCATCAGCGTGAAAGCTGTTCCGTATAAGTAATCGCGGAAGTATGTTAAAGCTGCTACTATGGCTAGTAGCTCTTGCTTCACAGTTGGATAATTCAACTGTGATGCATTCATTGGTCGGCTAAAGAATTGTATATACCTAGGTTTATTATCTATAACCTGGTATAGTACACCTTCGAGTGCTAAGGTGGTCTTTGTACAACAGGGGCTTGTTGGACTGCGTGCTTGAGTGCTTTAAATGCGTCATCACACTCTTTAGTCCACAAGTCTCCTAGTTTGCCTTTATGACATCTTAAGTGACCAAAGTGTTTAAGATAATCAGCCAAGTGTGGTACTCCATCTGAAAAGAAGTTTACAAACCCACACATGCTGTTCACATATCTTCCTGTAGTTGGTGTTCGCCAATCTAACAGGTGTTCCACCTTACCGGGGTCGATTTTAATACCTTCCCCAGATATACGATAGCCTAAGAGCTGTGTTTCGCTCATGGCGAAGCGACATTTCTTCTCGTTAATCTTGAAGTTTTGTTCAATGAGTCTCTGAAGGACTTGCCTGACTAATGCGGCATGTCCGCCCTTAGTTTTAGAAAAGATGACTATGTCATCTATATAGACTTGCACGTTAAGCATGTCTGCAAACATTTCCTCCAATACTTGTTGGAAGAATGCTGCTAAGGAGTGCAACCCGAAAGGTGCGCCTCTGAACCTGTATTGTTTACCTTTCCAGGTAAAACTAAAGTACTTACGATGGGGTTCATAAATTTGCATTTGATGATACCCCTGTGTTAGGTCTATGGATGTAAACACCGTAGCACCTTCCATTCGTCTCAGAAACTCGTTTATACGTAGGAGATGGAAACAATGAGTCGGCAATAACTTATTTATTGAACTCATATCTAGACATACTCTGACTTTCTTAAATGTTCCGTCAGAGTTGTGTTGATCAACTGCCCATAATGCTAAGTTAACTGGCATTTGCTGGTAATTGATTTCAATTACCCCATCGGATAACCATTTCTCGACTTGTTCTTTAACTACAGTTTTGTGTCTCCAAGAAACATAGTTTCTTAAAGGACATTTGAGCTTAGTAAAGTCTACCTTGGTTAAGTCAAGGCTGACGTATCCGTCGTTGAAGCGGAGTTTCGCCCAGTCGGTTATTTTTATCTTCTTATTTACTAATATAAGATCCATTATCTTATCGGCAAAGCCAGGAATTAATTCCTTGACTGTGTCCGATGGTGGTGTATATGGTTTTAGACAATTATCGTCTGACTGATCCTTTAATGGATCTATGTTGTTGGGTAAGCCTGTTACGGTTATCCCTAACGTGAGCAAATCGCTCATTCCGACTATAATGTCGTACTTCTGTGACATCTTAACGATCACAGCTTGAGTTGTGATATTTCTATCATCGGCCAGGGAGATTTCAACATCTATGGCCATGGTATCACACTTAGAAGTTTTATCATCTGCTAAAATTAGGTGAATGGTTTGAGTTCGCCTTTCAATGTCTTTCATTAATGCAATGTGGTCGGATATACATGAAATTTCTGAACCAGGATCAATCAATGCAAGGACTTTATTTCCGTTGCAATATACAGGGATTATTACACGCTCATCTAAGGAGTCGTTGTATCTTCTTTGTAACGATTGTACCTGGTAGTACTTTCACTCCAACTTAATGTCGGGCTTCTTGTCGCAAGACTTTGCGTGATAGCCATTGGTCTTGTCACACTTGTCACACTTAGTAAGACAGTGTGTACAGGTGGGTGCTTGTCTTCCGTTCCAATAACCGTTAAGGGTCAATTGGTACTTGTCATACCCACACTGTGCGTCGGCACATTTCTTGATCTCCTTCTATGGATGTTTCTTGTCCTTCAGCCCCGCGCGTGCTCGTATATTGGGCCGCGTTAGTTGAGTAGAGTTGCGAGCACGTGTCTGGTTAGGACGCGTCTGATGAGGCTTATCATCGGACGTCTGGTGTGAGAGGTATCCTTGATCAGGGAGCTCGCGCGGTTTCTTATTTACCGCCTTTTCCTTCGAGGTTACTCGGTGTGCGGGGGAAAAAGTGGATACAGTGTCATAAAACTGTTCCCACGCAAGTCGGGATAGATGAAACTTCGGTTCATGTCCCTTGTCTCGAGCCTCAGTTGCGTACTTACGTCGCAACTTGGTGTACAGACTTTCACGGTCGTTGTTCCCTATGTTTTTACAGAAAACATGCATAACCAGGAACTCGTACCATCGCTGAGCCTTGTTCTTTGTTATATCTGGACGTTTAAGGTCAGCATCAAGTTTCAGAATGTAACTCTGAATAGGAGTATTCTCAACTGGTTCAGTTAAGATTGAACTCAGTCATGGACTGCGCATGACCTTGCTTTATAAGGACGTAACCAACCAACACACAGCTGACCAGTCACGACAAGTGTCTAGCTCATGCTGGTGTCGCTGCAGAATCAAGTAACTTGTTCCTGTAGGGTCAAACGACTGCATTAAAGCATAAATCCATTGCTGGGGAGCGATATCATTCGTCTCCAGCATGACCGTAAACGCATTAAGCGTACGGGTTAGCGTGTCGAGGTCATGGTTGTTTCTAAACTCGATCTGCTTACTGTTGGCATCCCAGTTCGACTTAAGTCGACTGATCTGTCTCTTGTACTTCTGGTTATCCCGGTAGTCTTGTCCACGTTG
>NW_014040314.1:98083-103025 GCF_001186125.1 Sphaeroforma arctica JP610 | reverse complement strand
CATACATACATACATACATACATACATACATACATACATACATACATACATACATACATACATACATACATACATACATACATATATGTATACATGTATAGGTACAGGGTGGGACACCATACAAATCTAAACAATGAAAGCCGCATATTGTGAGTATATGTGTGGCGCCGTGCATACAGTGATATCAACTAGTGCGAGATGTTAACCCCGGAAGTTGTCATCTTCACTTCCACTTCCGCATACACAAACTCTCATGATGATATGTACGAGCAGAGACATATGCCGCGGGAGAGGCATATCACTGTGTAACTTGGACTTGTTTGGTGGGGACACTCGAGCCAGAGCAGGCTGTGCAAGTAGGCGTCGTCGAGGCCACTCCAATGTTGAATATGCGTATATGTGTGTATGGTCTACGGGTGTATATGTGTATCGCCTATGTATGCATGTGTGCATAGTCAACGCATGTATACATACAGATGTCTACTGCATACACATGGTGCACCCGTACATGTATATTTATATAGTAACAACCAACCACGTGTATCCTACCTGCGTGTTGGGGATATTTGAGCCTGAGCAGGTTGTGCAAGTAGTGCGCCGTTGAGGCTGCTCCAATGTTGACCCGTTTGCAGTTCTGCGAGTCCATTCGTCCGTTGATAAGTGGGACAATGTGTGTGGCTGAGTGGCCGATTTGTATCACTATTGCGTATTTATCGTCACTACCATTGGCACTGGTGTGTGTGTGTGTGTGAGAGAGAGATGAGAGTATGTGTGTGAGAGAGAGAGATGAGAGTATGTGTGAGAGAGAGAGAGATGAGAGTATGTGTGAGATTTGCCATACGTCTGTGAATGGGAGATATGATAGTATGAGCATTTAAGCACACTGTGCGTAACTCGATCGCATGTTTACCGTCACTTCCACCGACTCTGGTGGCCACACACACACACACACACATACACACACAGAGAGACATAGACACAGACACAGACACAGACACACATATATATATATATATATGTATATATATATATATATATATATATATACATACTATATATATATCCATATATATATATATATATATATATATACATATATATATATACATATATATATATACGTATATATTTACATGACCAGGCAGTACGCACCTTGGCCTTGTAGTGGTCTGAAGGTAGTTGCTGACGAGACAGCCAACGCCGAGGCCAATCCGAGGGACGCCATACGCCATGTATAGCATCTCAAAGAAGCGCGCACGCGTGAAGATAGGCGCACAGACCTGTGCGGGTGTGTATATGTTATGTAGATACATTCTATTATTAGATTACCTGGGTGGCTCTTGAGCTGGCGGTGTTTAGGGTTTCGGGTGTGCTCACACAGGCGCTCGAATAGAAATCACATATAAAGTGGGTACTACTCATAGAGTACGCGAGGATGAGCGCGCTCTTATTACACGGATGATCCATATACAGACCATGCTCTGTAGTAAACGAGTGTTGGTACTGTGCTTATTCCAATGAATACAATAAAATCCGTTTTCTTTCCTGGAAATGAATAGGCTGAAACTATACTGAACGAGACCGCGACCATACACAACTCTAAATAGTATTAAAAAGACTTCTATGCTCGATGCATGCATAATACTACATAGTATTAAAACGACTTCTATGCTCGATGCTTGCATAATACTACATAGTATTAAGAAGACTTGTATGCTCGATGCATGCATAATACTACATAGTACTAAAAAGACTTATATGCTCGATGCATGCATAATACTACAGAGTATTAAGAAGACTTGTATGCTCGATGCATGCATAATACGACAGAGTATTAAGAGGACTTCTATGCTCGATGCATGCATAATACTACGGAGTATTAAGAGGACTTCTATGCTCGATGCATGCAAAATACAACATGGTATTAAAAAGACTTCTATGCTCGATGCATGCATAATACTACAGAGTAATCAGAAGACTTCTATGCTCGATGTATGCATAATACTACATAGTACTAAAAGACTTCCATGCTCGATGCATACATAATACTACATAGTACTATAAAGACTTCTATACTCGATGCATGCATAATACTACATAGAACTAAAAAGACTTCTATGCTCGATGCATGCATAATACTACATAGTATTAAAAAAACTTCGATGCTCCATGCATGCAAAATACAACATGGTATTAAAAAGACTTCTATGCTCGATGCACGCATAATACTACAGAGTATTAAGAAGACATATATGCTCGATGCATGCAAAATACTACATAGTATTAAAAATACTTCTATGCTCGATGCATGCATAATACTACATAGTATTAAGAGGACTTCTATGCTCGATGCATGCATAATTACAGAGTATTAAGAAGATTTCTATGCTCGATCCATGCATAATACAACATAGTATTAAAAAGACTTCTATGCTCGATGTTTGGGCCCACATACCCGTTCGGTCAAAACCACGGGATGGTCGATAGAAGGCGTGTTGATCCCCAGACGGCTGAAGATGTGATCGAATATCTCTTCCTATTGCATGAGAAGATGAGAAGTGCGCGTTCAGAAGTCTCATGAGAATGGCAGGTCGATTTACCGATGGTGTCCGCTATGTTTGAGATAAATCTGGGGTTTTTTCTTTACTTCTGATTAGAACCCTAACTTGGAGGTATGGCATAGCAGGGATAGACTCACAGCCCTCCCACACAAGCGTGACGCAGAAACAATCGCAAGAGACAGTAGCGAGCGTGCGGCTTAGAGGTGTAGAGGCAAATAAAGAGACCTGTATCGTTGGACTGCGGTAGATAGAACTGCATAGATATAATATAATAAACAAAACAGGATAGGTATACTATAGGGAATAGGACTGTCAAAATATGCTATACTGTAGGCAATACTCGGAAGCATTTAGAGTGGCATTGAATATCACATACATGCATGATACAAGACATGTGAGCATGTGAGATGAACAGAAGCAGACGAGCAACCTGGAGGGTGGGTAGACAGTATGAGGGCGGCGCAATAGGGGGTATATACAACCCATCAAATCATATGGCAGGCAAATAAACACACATATACGAGACAGCAGAGTGGTGTGATCATGAACTAGACTATATTTCTCTCGACTGCGATATACATGACAGGAGCAAAAAACATACTATATAGCAGACATGTTGTTCATAGGATACACTTGTATGCCGAGGTCTCAAGTTCGCAGTGCTAGTAAAGTGGGCTTATACGTGCATAGATACCACATGTATCTGTACACAGACATATGGACATACAGACATACAGACATACACACACACACACACACACACACACACACATATATATATATATATGTACGTATATATGGTATATATATATATATATATATATATATATATACATACATACAGCCTACCTGTGTGATGAAATTGGTGACCACACCCGCCTCCATATAGTTGCGGTACTGAGCTCGCAACGACTCTCTGTTGGAAATGTCATTGCCTACCATCATGCCCACAGTTTCGCCGAAGCCTTTCCTCGCTCGTGCTACTCTACTCCTGAACACTAGCGAAGGTTCGGGTTTGTCCGCCCATCCGGCCTTTATGGTGTAAGCGCCTAACGGATTACGGATTGTATATAAGGATGTAAGGAAGAATCAGTATATACGCTAAAGTAACACCAAACAATTATGTTGTCCGCCCATCCGGCTCAGATGGTGTAGGTGCCTAACGGATTACGGGTTGTATACAGGGTTGTAAGGAAGAATCAGTATATACGTTAAAGTATTGGAAACCAATCATCTACAGGTAAAAGGAGTCTGGAGATACCTATAATAGCTCTATTTAACGTCTGTACTACTTTACGTATCTCAGGTTGTTCATGTCATATCTAGTTAAACAGAAAACTGGAGTTAGCACAAAGATGAACGGCGATGCACAAAGTAATAAACCACTACTACTATGATAAAGATCAACATGGTCTTGAATTAATTTCAAAATGTATGAAGAATCGACATTTGTGGTATGAGCTACATGTTAATATTGTGTGTATATAGATAGACATGTACATTAGGAAACATACGAGTGTGCAACGACAAACTCATACGCTTGCAAATACACACGTATATGTTTAAATCGATTGTATTTGTATAAACATACTAATATGGGAAGATGTGAGCATATCTATATCTATCTATCTATACTTATATATATATATACATATATATATATATATATATATATATATATATATATATATATATATATACATAGATATATATATACATAGATACATAGATACATATATACATATATACATACATATATATATACATACATACACACACAACACACACACACACACACACACACACACACATATATATATATACATACATCCATACATATTTACATACATACATACATACATAAATGCATACATACAACCATTCATACATACATACACACTTATATACATTATTAATATATAAATACATACATACGTGCATATATACATATGTATGTATATACACATACATAAATACATACATCGTACATATCTACATATCTACATACATACATACACACATAAATACATACATACACAACTACATACATACATACATGTATACATTCAAATATAAATATAGACATACATACATACTTAAATACATACACATACATAAATACATATATAAATACATACACATACATCATACAAACACAATATACATAGCATAATTACATACTTACATACTTCCATACCTACATAGATACTTACATACATACACACGCACACACACATATAGATGTTTTTATATATGTTTGTGCGCATATATATATATATATACATTTACATTTACATAAATACATACATACGTATACATCTATATTAAGTATATATGTATGTATATTATAGTATATATATATATATATATATATATATATA
>NW_014040314.1:93717-98063 GCF_001186125.1 Sphaeroforma arctica JP610 | reverse complement strand
ACACACGACGACACACACACAACAAANAAAAAAAATATATATATATATATATATATATATATATATATATATATATATATATATATGTAAGTGTGTGTGGATATATGTGGGTATGTGTGTATGTATGTGTGTGGTGTACGGTGTGTGTGTATGCGTGTGTATGCGTGTATGTATTAATAGTCTACGCGAATCAATATATTTACACATGTATGCATATACACATACATATTGCATTCATACAGATTCATAATTCTGGGCAATGCATACCTATGTCAATGACTAAAGGAACTCCCTTCCTTTCGTCGGCATCGTATGCCTGTACCGGATCAGGCTTAGCGAGTATATCAATATATGACAAACCCCATACACGCATTCCTCTTTTGTTGTACTTAATGGGTGCAGCCTCCTCGTCCCCAATTACAATCTCCACTTCAGAGGGTGACGACTCCGTGGCCTCATCTTGGGACCGCTCTGCCATTATATTAGTATATACTGTTCAAACAAAGGGAAGAATGTTCCGATCCTGATAATATTTTGGTAAACAGTAAACAGAGATATAGGCGATATAAAACACCTTGAGCGTTGCACAACACTCAGAGCCCAAGATTCATATTCGTACGTAATACACGAAAGGTTTCCGGTCAGCGCCCACTGTGAGCTTGATACTATCTGGCAATACCGCAGCGTGCACTGCTTAGCTTCATCACACGTATGTACTACTGAAGTCTTCGGTCTGTGGTCTGTACACTATAGAGATATTCATTTATAAAGCATTGATTGCGTGTGAGACTGCTGAGAGTTGAGGCGCTACTAGAGCCTGCGAGTTCGCGACCTGTGGCTGTGGCTGTGGCTGTGGCTGTGGCTGAGGGTGATAGACTGATAGCCTGATATGCTATGGCCTATAGAGGGGTACATAGTTTCACAAGCCCGCCAAAAATAACCCTATGTGGAAATAGAAATACAGATGTACACAAATACCCAAAAACACAAATACCCAAAAACAAACCCTTATTTTTTCATAGCCTCCTGTTCAATAGGAGGCTATATTTAATTTTGTGTTTTTTTTAAAAAACAAAGAAATTTTAGGAGGCTATGAAAATACCCCAAATTCAAACCCTGCTAAATTTTAATTTTAGGCATTATATAGTATGTACCAGTACATGTCTAACATCTAAATTCTGAGGTCAGGTATTTATATCCCTCTTAGAATTCGGTCGACACATGAATATAAATACAAATCTGATCAAATATATACATACCAAAAAACAATAGAAGTAGCAAACAAAGCACAGGACGACTATCTATACATACGAAGGTGATAGATGATGGGGTAGTATCTACAGATCACCCGAGACACGATGCGCTTGTTGCAGTGATATCGCTCGACCCTCTCGACCTCAAGCTTGGCAATATCAAAACGAGTCTGCACTAGCATTCGTGTTTGTGCAAGCTCTATACGACGATTTCTATTTATTGAACCGTTGAGTATATTCATAAGTTGTGAATGTACACTGAATCGTAAAAGTACGTCTATGTATATGAACTTGTTGAGAGCGCACTGAGCTAATTAATATTTAATCATCTGTTGTATGATTTTGTGAGTAAAATAATGTGTTGTATTTGACACTACACTGAGCTGTCTGCCATTACAGGATGCTTTGATGAAGTTTCAGTAGGGAATATGGAGGCGTTATGGGACATTTGTGGTAGTCGGCGTATCCTACAACGAGTTCAATCCCGAGGAATCTAATATGTTTAAAATAATAAATTCATCTTCTACTTCATTTACATTAGGCTCTCCACAGCTGTTTGTGGTCTGTATACCCCTGCAGTGATAAGAAACACAACCTGACACGGCATTATCGTATTCGAATGGTACATTCGTCAGTGCGGCGTGCATATTGCTTTCAAACGCGTTTGCGTGTTGTACATACAGCTGTATTTTCTACAGTGGGATTGGTTGTTTATATAACTGTATTTATGTGAAGTGAATGGCCAAGGTTTATCTTGACCAATATGTGGTTCACTCCAGTTATGAGTTGTAAAACAAAGTGCTGAATTGATCAAACTATCCATTCTGTGTATTGTTGTTGCTCACCTCGTACAAGTGAGGAAAGTGACAACATCAGAATGATACAAACGTAGGTTTTATACGCCACCAATCGTAACCACGAAGTTGTTATATATTTACGACATGTTGCAAACTACAACTGTGCCGAGACTCTTGGGAGTTGGCACAAACTAGGTAATCGTAACCGCGAAGTTGTTATCCATTTACGACATATTGCAAACTACAACTACAACTGTGTCCAGACTGTTGGGAGTTCACTGTATACTAGTATATGACAGTCGTTTATTGCAATTGGCAACCTCTGTCTGCAGCATTTCTATTCTGGAGAGTCCGAATAGTCTCCGCATTTACGACATCGGACTGTGGAGGTTCCCCTACTAGGGCTATCTGGAGGCACTGACGCCACTTCCACTTCCCTTTTTACGTTTTCGGTGGTACCGAACTGTTCATTTCGCTCAGAGGTTACCCTGGGTCTATCTGGAGGCACTGACGCCACTTCCACCTCCCTTTTTACGTTTTTCTTTGGCGGCAACAGACTATCGGTGGTACCGAACTGTTCATTTCGCTTAGAGGTTACCCTGGGGCTATCTGGAGGCACTGACGCCACTTCCACCTCCCTTTTTACGTTTTTTCTTTGGCGGCAACAGACTATCGGTGGTACCGAACTGTTCATTTCTCTCAGCTCTCCGCTTGGCTTGGGTCTTGAGCTTATCTCGCTTTGCCTTCGCCTTCTCGTTGCGACCTTTGTTCCGGTCGGTCTCAAAGTAGTAGTTGACGGACTGTGCGCAATAGGAATGGGTTGAAACACGGTCTGTATGTATTAGTAGGAATTAGCATTTCACTCGGATCTTCATCTGTATACCACGATACTGTATGTCTACATACATATACGTACGAGTACGCGGAATGGGTGTTGCTTTTCTTCTTCTCGAGTTCATCTATCGATTAACATTCAGCGCACGCACGTGTATGTGTACAAATCCAACTCCTCAAGATACAAGAACCGACACTAGATCTATATCACATCAGCACTACACGTGTAGTAGGTAATATCCAAATTTATAATTGATATTCTAAGTAAAAGGACTCAACTAGAACGCGGGTGTATATTCAACCACTCACAAAGAACAGTCATTACATGTACCTTGTATATTTATGCATGCATGTGTAAAGAAAACAAAACTAGAACCACACCTATATACCAGTTTACACACACACAGACACACAGACACAGAGACAGAGACAGATATATATATATATATATATATATATATATATATACATATGCAACGGTATACATTGTACACAGTTATGCATTCGAATAACTTTGTAGATTTTGGTACCCCATTTGGAACCGTAGAAGAAGATTCAAAATGCACCCGAGCAAATATTTATATACAAGCAAGTGTATACGTTTCATACATTCATGACTAATAATCGCAAAATATACTATTTAGATTACTTGGCTACAGCATTCTAATACTACACATGCCTGGAAAGATACATATCATGTTTTAGCTCTGTCTCAGCACATTTGCTCACAATGCACCTCACTACACTCGTTTATGTACAGATAACAGTGATAAATCACGCAATATTAATATGAACCGTTACTTGGACATAGCAGTCTATTGATACAAATGCCTCGAGATAGATATAATATGTTCTATCTGTACCTAAGCACATGAGCTCGCCATACACTTCACCATACTCGTTTATGCACTCAAACCGTGCTGAAACATGCAATATTAATAGGAATCATGTACAATGTAGATTCTCCTACCTGATAGCAGATACGTATAGATACGTAATAGACACGTATAGACACGTATAGACACGTACACACGTTGACAGATTCATATCAATATACACATGTATCCATCGCAAAACCAAACACAATCGACCTTAAGAAACAACGATTTGAATACGGATAGAGAGAAATCATACCATTTTGTCGAGGAAGTCTACCAGCACTTTCTTTGCTACAGGGATTTTCGCATTGACCGTGAACTCTTGATGAAGTTCGTGGAATGAAAACGGCTGAGACAGGAAGTAAGGGGAGATAGTGTAGACACACTTGGTTAAGGCAGAAAGCAAGGGGAGATGGTGTAGATACACTTGGTTAAGGTAGAAAGCAAGGGGAGATGGTGTAGACAAACTTGGTTAAGGCCGACAGCAAGGGGAGATGGTGTAGACAAATTTGGTTAAGGCAGAAAGCAAGGGGAGATAGTGTAGAAAAACTTGGTCAAGGCAGACAGCGAACGGAGATGGTGTA
>NW_014040314.1:81902-91715 GCF_001186125.1 Sphaeroforma arctica JP610 | reverse complement strand
TATATATATATATATATATATATGTATATGTATATACAGACGCACGCGCACACTACATACAAATGTACCTACATATATACATACGCATATGCTTATATAATTATTCATATGACGCGACCACATAACACCATTGTTTCATTTCCAAAGCGAGTATGATAAAATAAAATTCATAAGTTCACACCACCTAAACGGGGCCTGACACACTACACACTGATATGAGTATATCGGGACGACAATAGCTGAGTTCATCCGACTGCATGATAAAGCACTTGGGCTTGATAACTTGATGCACGAGGACATTACAGTACTACAGAAGATGGCGTATGGTCACCTGTACGTTGGTCGCTTACCTTGTACTCCAGCATGGCGTGGCGCAGGGATTCATTAGTACTGAAGTGCGCGTGCAGCTTCGCAAAGAGTTCTGGGGTGGGGAGACGCAGGAAGTATTGCATTAAAATATAAAACACGAGACAATCCTTTTATTGTATTAAAATATATCAACACGGGACAACCCGCACACCATACACACTAACACACAGACGAGATTCGGCCTCAAGGATTTAAGCGTAGACAAAACGCGATGGCAAGGATCAGCGAAGGGGTACCATGTAATAGTAGCGGCGCTCTCACAAAAACTTCGTCACGTCTCTATGCTGGACCTTGTTGTCCGCATGTTCGGTATCTTCACGCGATCCATACTATACGATTGCTATATGGAGGGTACACATGACTTGTACACCGTGTAACCAAAGATTGGGGGAGTCTGCAGAACGTGATAATCGCTCACTGCGAGGCTATCATACGCTACTAATAACACAATAAACATACACACTCGCACTTCCATATACGCCACCCTCGGGGTAGAATACACACTAGCACTTCCATATACGCAACCCTCGGGCTATCGTCTGATACTTGCGAAGTGAAGCCAACCATCAAGTGTCCAATCGAATTAAGCATTCTCTGACTTACGCTTTTTAGTCAGCTTCGTCCCCTTCTTCCGTTGTGTCTGTGTCTGTGTCTGTGTCAGGTCGTCGTCCTCGAATTCAAATGAAATGCCCCGCGCTACAGAATTACAGGGTTACAGGGTTTGGTGCGTGAGTGATTTTGTCTATCCAAACTCTTAGCTCACCAACATAAACCTCTTTAACAGGTACATCTATATAAACCTCTTTAACAGGTACATCTATATAAACCTCTTTGTCCGAATGACACATGAGTCTACATTTCAGGACTTCTCACAGCGAAATAAATAGCTCTTATCTCCCCCCCCCCCACACACACAAAGAGTTCACGCCATCATGCACACAAATTCTTTCTTTTCATTTGATTCATTCCACGTTGTAAAGCGCAACCTCCAGGCACTTACAGCCCACATTGGTAGGCGTATGGGCCCACAAAAGGATACCCTACCCATACGCACAAACCACAGCAACCACCACCAACACGGATTCATGCATGCAACGTCCAACACTACACCAACGCCTACCTGCACTGTCGCTGTCGCTTTCGCTTGAATCATCAGCCCCATCCACAGAGATCACCTCATCCTCTTCCCCATCGTCGTACGCGTCCGCATCCACATCCACAACAAGCGCAGCCGGCCGAGCCGGAGGGTCTATCGCCACCCCTGCCGAGCCAAAATTGGGCGTGTGTGCAGGTCTGTGGGGGGGTGTGTGTGTTGTTGTATGTGTCGACACTCTCGCATCGCCTACACGTCCGGGTGTTAGTGTGAGTCTCGGTGTGCCTCTGCTCCCTCGTGCCACTCCCAGTGTAGCACGCACACGGGTGTGGGTGTAGGTGTGTGGCGGTGCGTGTGTACGCACGTTGTCTCGCTGCGAGGACAACACCTCCACCACCTCGTCATCACTATCGTCGTCTACCACCAGAACACCCGCGCCCAATCCCAAACTCTGCGCAGGTTCCACGTCACCGACTGATACTGTTTGTGATGGTACCGGTATCTGCTGTGGTCTGGATATCGGTACACGAGACCGCGTGGGTGTCCCCGTCGCGGCGGCGGTGGGGCCGGAGGCCCATCCCGCTATTCGCCGTGGGCTGAAAAGCGGGATGCGTGGGCGGGACTGTGGAGCGGTGGCCCCAGCAATATCACTGGAAGCACTGAACAGCCGGTGCAACGGCGAAGCCGCTGCCGGTGCTGATGACTCATCGCCTGTGGTTGGCGCTCGCCCGCCCGCGATGCGCTGCAGAAGGAATGTACCGCGGACTGGTGGCTTCGGGCCCATTCCCCTATGTGGTAAGTGCTGCTTTTGGCGGGTGCTTGTGCTGGCCACGGACACAGAAGGGTCTTGTACAGGCGAGGGCGGCCTTTGAAAGGGCCTTCTCGTGACCGAAGCTTCTCCACTGCCGGATTCAGGCTCTGGTGTGCGTGAGCGCTTTCGGTTCGGTACTTGCGTGGTGGCAGCAGCACTAGTCACGCCTGCAGTTGCCCTGCCACTGCCGCTCGCAGGCGGCGGAGTGGTGGCTTTGGCCTTTACAGCGGTTGCGGGTACACTTGCGGTTGTGGTTGCGGTTGCGGTTACACTTGCGGTGTCAGATACGGTGTGGTCAGGTGAGCGCCTGTGATGTGGTGCGGTTCCGGTGCTCGTGGTAGGCTGTTGTTGCGCACACCCAGAGCCACGCGACGGCCCTTCTGAATGCGTTTGTTTGCGGGCGTTGTCCCGATGTGACTGTGGCTGTGACTGTGGCTGTGATTGTGATTGTGACTGCACCTGTGGGTGTGGGTGTGAGTTACCTTGAGGTGGTGACGCTGGGGACTTTATGGGTGACATCTTGAGATCGGCGTGGTTTGCTCTGAGCCTGTCACGCAGGCCTAGCACAATCACCGAATCGTCTGCGTCTGTGTCTGCGTCTGCGGCGGAGTCATCGGAATCATCGAGTACCACCGGGACTGAGGAGAAGAATGAGAGGCACCAACAGCAGAGATGGAGTTTAAATATGTGTCTAGAGGTTGAGTTTAAATATTTGTTTAGAGGCGGACTTGAAAATATATGTGTCAGCAGACGGTTAAACTAGCGTATCTGATGAGAACAGTGTGAGATGGCTGATATGTAATACATACGAGAGATAGGGGTGGTGGCGTTTAATATAAGGCGAGGTTACAGTATATGTACATATATATGGAATGCACCTATTTGGATGGACCTGTGGTCAACTGGCTCACTACACTAGAGATCCGTATACGCCTACGCACGCATTGTATCACTTGCATAAATCTTATGTACACAGAAATCGCTCTCTCCAAAATCCATCCTGACCACTCGCACACACCTGGTCCCACACGCACACGCTCGCGTTGCAAAACCTCCATTCCACATATCGCATTTCAGAACAACAAAATAAAAAAGAAGAATAAAAAAGAACAAGGAAGACAAACGCCATATGGCTTACAGTTGCTATTACGGAGGGCCGTATGGGTGGCAGCTCTCCTGAGTGGCCGTGGAGGTGAGTCATTGTCGTGTGAGCCATCGTAGTTACTGGTCGGTGCAACAACCGCATCTCCAATGTGTTTCTCTGGCGATACGGATGAGCGGTGTCGGCTACCGATACTCGCCAGCGGCCTATCTGAATCCGAACAACGGCCCTCGGCGCCGGTGGCTACGGGTCTATTTATAGAATCGGTTTCATTGGTCGAGGCTCGATTTGCACCCCGCACCGGGGAACCTGCAGGACCATTTCGAGTTGAGTATGACATTCGTATCCCGATCTCGTTGGCTGCAGCTCTTAAGCCACCGACGGGCTGAGCCTCAGAGTCAGGGCACATGCCGTCCGGCGACGTGTTTCCAGGTGCGTTTTCATTGGTCTCCACCGTATTCACTGCCGTCTCATTGGCGGAGATGTTATTCCCGGTGTTCTGATTGCCTCCCCGAGCCCCGCCTGAACTGTCCTGGCTCCGGTCCAGGTCGTGGTAGGAGAGGTGCAGGTCCATCTGAGAGGCCACCACATCATCCAGCTCACAGGGCCCAGTCAGCGACAGTGACAGCGACAGACTATCGTCCACACGCGGTAGCACAACACTCTCGTTCCCCTGTGCCGTAGCCACCCCCCCACCCGCCCTTGCACCAGCCCCTGCATGCGTCTCTCTCTGTGCTGCAGCGCCTTCACCACTGCCACCGGCCGTCGAGCACCCCCAACGCTGTCCACCGAGTTTGGGTAGCCTCCGGTGCACACTCTGGCTGCTGTGGTCAGTACACGTCTCCGGGGTGTCCCCAGGGATAGTCCCACGTGCGGCTGTGTTGGTGTTTTTCGCAATCTGCAGCGGAAGTGGAGGCGAGTCTGCGTGATCTCGGTCGGGTGGTCCCACCACCCCATTGTCCGTGTGCGGGACTACACGGCCACCCAAGCCTGAGCCTTGACGCGGTTGCATACTCGGACTACTGTTGGTGGGGGTAGGAGATCGCAGGGATCGTGCACGCGAGTCCGCCTGGTTAAGGCCCGCCAGCCCTCCCGAGCCCATGCGGGTGCTATGAATAGGACTACCCGGACTGCATCCCGCCTTCGGACTACTGGTCGATCCAGTACACACACCGGCACCCATGCCTGCATAGGCTCTGAGGCTCACATCCCCATCATCTCCGCCGAGTGGCACACCTACAAGCCCGCTATATACACCCCGCTCCCCGTGCGCAAGACCCCCCCCCTCCACCCACCTCACCGGAGATATATCCGACAAGTCCAGTGGGGACGATTCATCCATCCATCTACGCGCCGTTTCGTTGTCAGTATCTTGCACTCTCCCTACCCCTGGCGCCGGTATCGGGGACTGGGGATGAGTGTGAGTGTGGGTGTGGGTGTGGGTGTGCGTGTGGGCCTGGTTGTCTGGCGATGGCAGAGCTGAGCCTGCCCTCACCCGTCTGGGCGCGGGTGTGCTGGAGTCCATGTGGGCATGTGCGGGTCTTGCTGTATGTGCACCAGCGGGGGTCTGTGTTGCTGTGACAGTGGCTGTGTGCGTGTGAGTACGGGCGGGTCTGCTTGTGCGCGCATCAGGGTTCGTATCTGTATCAGGGGGGTTTGGTGTTTCTGTGGCTATACGTGTGTGTATGTGGGTGTGGGTGGGGGTGGGTGTAGGTATGTCGGTGCCTGGGTCAACGGGCGTAGACGTGGCCAGAGCCATCCCCACAATACCCGAAACCCCCACACTCAAATTCGCATCCAAATCCACGTCCATCCCGAGCCCCAGACTCAACTTCAGGGCCGTACTCGACCCGAATACAGACGCTTTGGCCCCCTGGACAACCCCCAAACTTTCTTCTTTGGCCACCCACGGGGAGGGCGTACGGAAGTCCCACCAACCAGACCGGTCCCATGTGCGTTCTGATTCAGCGCTACTCAGTCGGGCCTTGTCCGTTGCAGACCCCATCGCCGTCGGGGCGGGATCGGCCCTATCTGCGGGCGATTGGGGTGCGCTGACCCCAGCCCTGTCCACAGGTGTTTGTGGTACGGTTCGCGGTACCATGGCCTTGGCTTGAGCCCCAGGCGTGTACGGGAAAGGTGCATAGCCCCCCAACTCAGAGTCAAGGTCCTGACGCGGTCCTGAGGCAGCAGATCGAGCTCTCACTGCCGCGGCGTGTGGTTGCCTGGCAACGGCGTCCTCGGCTGAAGTACAAACGCGCCCGGCGTTGGTTGCAATGGCGTGTATTTGTGGTTTAGTCGCGTCGTCGGCACCTGCACCCACACCCACAGCATTTGGCCTCACCGTAGGCGTGTGGGCCGTTGCATGGGACAGCCTTGTGCCTTGCCTAGGCAGCAGCGTATCCTTCTCGCATGTGTTCAGGCGTGCTTCTCCCAGGGGGTGTGTGTATGCTGGTGCGTGTGTGTGGCTGTGTGTATGTGTATGTTCCTGCTCGTGTCCATGGGTACCAGTGTGATCTGTGCAGGTGAGCAGGGTTGGTTCCTGTGCCCGTTTGGTCCCTTTATCTTCTGCGGTGTCTGGGTTTGAGATGACCATATCAGGACCACCAGTGCTATTTTTAGACCCGGAGCTCAACATGCTCACATTATATGGCCCAAGTTCACCACCTAACACACTCACATCATCCGCCCTGCCACTCTGTTCTGCCTTCATACCCCACACACTCGGCGTGGGTGTGCGGAAGGACCAGTACTCAGACTCTTCATTGCCTATAAATGACCCCCGATTCCCGTGGAGAGACCCTCTTTCGCTCCAAGACACGTCACCGACTCCAGCGTCGGCTATAACAACCTGCTCTCGCTCTACTCCAGTTCCACCAGCGGAGCATACAGCCTCTGTACTAGTTCCGTTCCTCGTTACAGTAGCCGATGTCTCAGAACCCTTATTTCTACCTACGTATTCGTTATCTACACCTTGCCCCTTGTTCCTACCTACGTATTCGTCATCTTCACCTGGCCCCTTATTCCTACCTACATATTCTTCACCTGTCCCTTTATTCCTACCTACGTCTTCGTTATCTTTACCTGCCCCCTTATTCTTACCTGCACGTGTGATATTTTCACCTACAGGCTCCCTTTTCCCATATATAGACCGCCCTCCCTCTAGGGACGCCTTCATGATCTCGCTCTTAATATCTAGCTTGCCTGTCGTGTCCATACCGTCGCCTACTGCCTGTAGTGTCTGTGTGGTGATCTCTGTCTTGCCCTGCTTCTCTACGCGTCTGTCTGGTGCGGCCGTGTGCCTGTGCGTGCGTTCCTGTGCCACGGGTGGGTCGTGTTCCATCCCCCATAGGCCTGGTGGTGTGCACTCTCTCTCTCCAGAGGTTGTACTGCTGCTGCCTTGCTGTGGCCCGTGGGTCGTCTTATCTGACGTCTCCGTGTCTCGTTGTGGTCCCTGCACCAACCGTCCCGTCGTGTTTGTGCGGTGGGGTGCCGTGTGTGCATCTCGGTTAGTCGCACGGGTTGTCGTATCCGCATCTGGGTGTGTGTCGTGCCTGTGGCGTCCCGTCGTTTCTATACTCAGTTGTGCGGTGGGTTGCCTACCAGGCGCGTCTGTAGCCGTGTTTGCGGCTGTGTCTGGCCGGTAACAGGGAGGTGTTCTATTTTTATCCACAGTGGTGTATGATTGGCTGCATGGAGGTGTTATATTTTTTAGCCACAGTGGTGTATGATTGGCTGCATGGAGGTGTTCTATTTTTAGCCACAATGGTGTATGATTGGCTGCATGGAGGTGTTCTATTTTTATCCACAGTGAGGTATGGCTGGCTGCAAGGGCCGCGCCGCCCAAATTTCTTGCGACGTTTACCCCAAGTGAGCTTCAGCGCTCTCCCCGCTTGCGTACGGTGGGGCATATGCTGTGCCTGTGACTGTGACTGTGGATGTGCTTGTGATTGTGCATGTGATGGTGAGTGTGGCTGTACATGTGCTGACTGTGATAGGGTGGGTGGCTGAGACTGTGTGTGCGGTTGGGTGTGCATTACTGTGCGCGGGTGGTGGTGTGTCAGTGGCTGTGGCTGTGGCTGTGGCTGTGGCTGTGGCAGTGGTGGGGATTGGGTCTGTGTCATTGGGTGCGGGTGCGACTGTATTTGACTGTCTGAGTGCGATTGAGATTGTGGCTGTGGCTGTGGTTGTACTTCTGGTTGTGTATGTGGTTTTGGTCGCTTGTGCGCGTGCGAATGTGTCGTAGCACTACCAACCAGGACTGTCCTCTCTGGATCCCCCTGTCCCTTTCTACCGAGAGCAAGACTGGGTACTTGTCCCTGCACCTCTATCCCAATTTTCGGACTCAAAGTGTTAACTACAGATTCACTCACATACTGTTGTTCGGGTAGTACCGGATTAGTCCGTGGCTCACATTCTGCAGCCTCGCTTATTTCGTCACCTACTTTCACATCCCTACCCACGCCCTCGCCTATTTCCTCACCACATGGCATCTCATGCACACCTCTCCCGAAGTCGCCCAATGCTCCATCGTCTAATCCATCAGTACAATATATTATTCCGTCACCTGCTTCATCCCCGCTTCCAACAAAGTCCTTATCAGAAACCGTGCCCTCGCTTATTTCGTCACCGAAATCTATTATTCTGTCACCTGCTTCATCACCGCTTCCAACAAAGTCCTTATCAGCAACCGTTCCCTCGCTTATTTCGTTACCGAAATCTATTATTCCGTCACCTGCTTCATCCGCGCCTTCCACATCATCCCATCCAAGATCCCACTGCAGGGCCTGGGACATCGCAGAGCTGTACGGCACCGTAGTACTCGCACTCCGCAGCAGTGCGTGTGTATCCGTGTCTCCATGCACACTCGTATCTGCACCTGTATCTGATTTTTGGACAGGGCCCAGGTCCACGTTCGTATCCAGAGTGGTACCCGAGTTGGCCCTAAACTTGGGTGTGCCTGTCCGTTTGGACGACGTCTTGGGGGTTGGCGCCCTGCCTGAGGGGGTAGTAGGTGGGGAAGTACTGGCCGATCTATTTTTAGAACTGGCAACTGCCGATCTATTCTTAGAACCGACATCGATTGTGGCGTGGGCAGGGAGTGTGTGTGAGGCAGAGCGGTACACCCCTTCAGCGGCATGCGTGACTGACGTTTCTGTGTGTGCTGTAGGGTGTGCAGGAGCCGGTGGAGAAGCGTTGTCATGGAAACGCACATGCTTCTCCACGGCGATGCACCCGACATGCGCTGTCTGGATATCTCTGACAGTCGTCGCGCCATTCCCATTGGCCCTCGCAATGGTGCTTCTATACATGTACTCATCGCCGGTCGCGGTCGATTCTCCAGCCCCATCTGTACTAGTGCATATATCTCCGTTATGATTGGCTCTCGTACCTACATCTCCGTTCTCATAGGTGTTCGCATATACACCGGATGTCCATCGCACCGGTGTGGTATCAAATCCCTGGGTGCCCCAGTCGAGTGCCTGTGACATCGTCTCAGCAAGCGCGCGCGGAGTCTGAGCTGATGGATCATCCACAACCACACCTCCTCTCCCATTGGTCGGTTCATTGTAACCCGCATTCTGATTGATGCTCGCGTTCATAACCGCAGCCCCATTGGGCCCCGCGTCACCAGACCCACTCCCGCGGGTGCCTATTTCTACACCGCCAGTGCCACTGTCCCGCACGGCCGTGGTATCAGTCGCATTTCTCCCCTTCTCCGACCCCGTGCGCATGCCTTGGGCTGCCTGCACACTCCCTTGCGCCTGCGTCACCCCAGTGGACACACACGCATCACCCAACGGTAGTCGCTCAGGGCCCTCCCCACTTGTGTGTGGGCTGAGCCTTCCTCCTGCACCATCGCCGAGTGCACGCACGTGGGCGTTGACGTGCTGGTGGGCTGGTCTGTCGGCGGAGTATGCATCGCAGGGGTGGGTGTGGGTATCCTCTGAACGCTGACGGTCTGGCAACGCCATTGGGTCGGACTGGCACTGCCCCGCGGACTGGGCATGGGAGTGCGTGACGTTGTCCTTGACGGATGTATTGCGTGCATCTGATTGGGCGATGCCGTTTAAGGCTCTCATCCTATTGGCGCGCACTTCGTCGAGTTGTGAGATCTGATTGGTTGGTTGGTTGCGTGTGTGTATTTGCACCACAATTAAAGGGTAGAACATGGTCAAAACGATAAAGAAGAGGACACAGAAGTATTTGTTGTATGGCTAATCAGAAGAATCAAGCCGAGGACCACTGTCTGTGCTATAGAGCGTATGTGGCAAACTCCATACTTGGTACAGAAGCAGTAGATGTCATACACACAATAGAGGACGGCTATCCGATAGGACAACCGTTCATGCAATGCAGATGCATAAGAGAAAGCAGGCAATGATATGTATGTACCACGCGTGTAGAACACTACACGCCTGTGACTTATATATATATATA
>NW_014040314.1:76465-78900 GCF_001186125.1 Sphaeroforma arctica JP610 | reverse complement strand
TATGTATATATATATATTTGCATACATACATACATATATATACGTATAAATGTATAAATATTTATACATGTAAAATAAATAAAAATATGATGATAAATATACCTGTGAAAACGTTAGCAAGCCCTGAACAAAGTAGAGTTCGCGTTCAGGAACAGCAGAGTCAGTGGCGGACGCCATATCCCACATGGAGGTGTGAAATCTCTGCCAGAATATTGTGGATGTATAGTGATACAATGCGTAAGGGGCTTAAAATTCTAATATAAATCTTTCAGGTTCAAATCGGGACACTAGTAGACTTAGCGTTCGTGGACAATAACTTCCTTCGGAGCGTGTGGGATGTAGGCAAAACTACCTTCGGCCGATCAATGTCCCGGTTAAAGGAGAGCCCGAGTTGGGTCCCTTAACCGGGCACACAGGTAGATGGTCCCAGGCATTATACCGCACACCATGAGCAATGTAGGTAATACTACCTTCAGCCGACTAATGTCCCGGTCAAAGGAGAACCCGAGTTGGGTCCCTTAACCGGGCACACAGGTAGATGGCTCAAGGCATTATACCGCACACCATGAGTAATGTAGGTAATACTACCTTCAGCCGACCAATGTCCCGGTTAAAGAAAGCCCGAGTTGGGTCCCTTAACCAGGCACACAGGTAGATGGCACAAGGCATTATACCCCACACCACGAGTAATGTAGGTAAAACTACCTTCGGCCGACCAATGTCCCGGTTAAAGGAGAGCCCGGGTTGGGTCCCTTAACCGGGTACACAGGTAGATGGTCCAAGGCATTGTACCGCACAGCATGAGCAATGTAGGCAATATAACCTTAGGCCGACCAGTGTCAATCACAAAACACGCACCCACGGCGTTGCGTGCACTTGCTGCGACAGATTGTCAATGGATGGTCATAGGCAAGTACAGTACGGTACTTTTTATTATTATAGGGTTTTAGGGTTTCAGTCTTAACCTGACCATCCGTCATACTCACCTTGGACAGGCCGAGGTCTATCTCCTCCTCCGACAGCCGTCGTTTGGCACTGATTTCGCTCTGTGGCGCCATCTGAGTCATTGGGATCTCCTGCAGATCTTCCTCCGCGTCACTCCCGCAGCTCTCTTCTGATTGGCTGCTATTTATATCCAGGCAGAACCCACCCAGGCCCATGAGCTCGTAATCGCGCCAGTCAGTGATACCTGAGTGTGGGTGAGAGTGAGAGAGAGTGTGTGAGTGTGAGTGTGAGTGAGTGTGTGAGTGTGAGTGAGTGTGTGAGTGTGAGTGAGTGTGTGAGTGTGAGTGTGAGTGTGAGTGTGAGTGTGAGTGTGAGTGTGAGTGTGAGTGAGTGTGTGTGTGTGTGTGTGAGTGTGTGGGTGTGGGATGGGCCACCAATAGGGCAGCCCCAAGTGTAGTTACAAAGAACGGTCGAGCCTAAAGAAGCATGCCTGTGCAAGAGACATCCCATAGTACTGCCTGTGCTAGCCCACTATGGCACCTCATAACAACATACGCCAAAGCCAACACATATGTCATTCCAATAAACACATCCCCCACAGAACCACGTGATAGCTAAACCCAAGCTTCAGGAGACTGTATATTTATGACATATACACACATGCAGTAACCTACTTTCATTCCTGAGTAGACTGTATATCTATGACATATACACACATGCAGTAGCCTACTTTCATTCCTGAGTAGACTGTATATCTATGACATATACACACATTCAGTAACCTACTTTCATTCCTGAATAGACTGTATATTTATGACATATACACACATGCAGTCACCTACTTTCATTCCTGAGTAGACTGTACTTGTGCCAGTCTACCATAGTATCTCTGACCAGCCGTGCGGCTCTAGACCTCTGTGCTCGCCGTTCCTCTGCATCCCACGCACGAAACACCGTATCGTCGGGCCTCAAAATCGGGTCCGAGTTGGCTTCAAAAAACCCACCAACATGATCCGAATTAGAATTGGCCGGCAATTTAGCTTTGGCTTTGGGTCTGGCTCTCGATCTTTCTCCCCCGCCCCTCAGTATCTGTGTCTTGCTTTCTGTGATTATAGTTGTCTGTATATGTCATACGTGAAGCAGTGCAACAGCACCCGATGAGATGAGAGGCAGCGGAAAAGGTGGTTAGTAAGACAACACATATACATCGTAGCATGTGCGGAACTTATATTCCAGATAGGTGTACACAACTGAACTATACAGATGTGTGTATGCACATTATACCTATCTATCAGGCACACGACAACCATCCATACACGTCAGCTCACTACCACAAATACTTATGTGCGTTCAAATTAAATAACAATACACATGAATATATATATATTTATATATATATATGTATATATATATATGAATATATATATATAAATATAAATANATATATATATATATAATATATAATATATATATATATATAATATATATAA
>NW_014040314.1:66920-76445 GCF_001186125.1 Sphaeroforma arctica JP610 | reverse complement strand
CTATATATANATATATAATTATANANANACATANATANANANANATANATANACGANAAGTATATATATACCTANANANATAGTATATATATATATATATATATGTATATATACGTGTGTGTGTGTGTATAAATCTTTTTGTCTGTGTATAGATGTATATACATACATATATACAAACATACACATATTATGAATACCTTTGAACCAATGGTGCAATTAGCCACTGCTGTGAGCAGGTGTAGAGTCTTCTTGCTTTGCTCCCACTCCGCTTTAGCCGCCTGTTTGGCCAGGGCTTTTATCTTCGTCTTCGTTAAGGCTGCGCATTTGAACGTGAGGATATGGGAATGTAAAATGTTTGAAACGAGTGTGCACGTGAGACATAAAATATGTACGTGTGTTAAAACAAATCAATCAGATTTTACATATACGCCCGTTGTTTTGTAGAGCTCCAGTCCGATTCATTTAATCTGTGTGGTGTCTCGAGCACAGCAGAGAGGAGAAGGGAAACGATACGGAACATATGATCAGATATACGACGCGTGATAGTTAACCAGACAATACAACACGTGATGTGTAACCAGATCTAAACCCTAAAACCCCTAAGAGAATACGACACGTGACGTGTAGCCAGATCTAAACTCTAAAAACCCTAAAACCCTAAGAGAATACGACACGTGATAGTCAACCAGACAATACGACACATGACGTGTAGCCAGATATACGACAGGTGGTATGCAGTCCAACATAAACCACCTGACATATAGCCAGAAGAGTTGCCAGCCATCTGTAGCACGTCCGGCAGTTAGGCAATGATATGAACATATGCAGTGGATATGTCCACGCATAATACAACCACATATGACTGCTATCATTCTCGCACGACAGATTATGTAGAGGGACTAACAGTCACGTCCGACAGCTAAGCAATGATATAAACATATACAGTGGATATGTGTTCACACGACACACCACACCACATACGACTGTTATGATTCTCGTACGATCGATCACACACGTTTGCTATGATGCACATACAACAGCAAAGCAATGCTAGAACTATAAGCAGTGGATATGTCCACATACGACAAACCACATACGCTTGTCGGGTTTCGGTGTGACTACCACCGCCCCTGTTTTGCGCCTCATCGCCCCTTCTCGCACACCATGAGCGATCGTATCTGGCCCTGTACCCGCACGCTCTGTCTCAGACAAGACCGTATCCCCAGCTGCCGGTGCATTCTCGGAAACGAGAACAGAATCGGCCCTATTTCCATCCGGTCCAGGTGCATTCGTGGACTGGGTGGCGCTGGCCACTGCCCCGCCCAGAGATGTGTGTATGGCCATCGCCAGGTGCAACTGCTCATCTCCGGTGGTTTGAGGGAAGTGTATGTGTTGGGCCGTAGCACCCGTGTGTGTGTATGTAAACTCCTCAGACAGCTTCCTCCTGCATTGGGTTTATGAGATAAAAGGATGAGAAGATAAGGACAGTTGATGTGAATTGACTGATAGTCTGTACCGTATGGGAATAGACACATACACAAGATCTGGATGTATGTACAACAGTATATAACAATGTATAACAAAATACGACAATATAAAACAATATATACCAATATATAACAGTATATAACAATATAAAACAACAAATAACAATATACAACAATATACAACAACATAGAACAATATAAAACAACATATAACAGTATAAAACAATACATAACAATACACAACAATATGTAACAATATAGAACAATATATAACAATACAAACACCATATAACAATATATAACAAATTAAAAAATATAAGCAATATATAACAATATATAACAATATATATAATATGTATATATATATATATATATATATATCTTTGTGTGCATATTGCCAATGCCAAGTGCAACTGCTAGTCGCCGGTTGTCTGCGGGTAATACATTTTAGGGTTTTATATTGCTAAACACGGGTCGCTTGTTTCCGGGTTGGTGGTGGTAGGACGTGTGGCGTATGATTCCCTTTCTGTGGATACCATTCGATAGAGAAATACGTACATTGATATACAGACACAAGTACATAAACATACCTATATAAATATACCTACATATATATATGTATACCAATATACCTATATCTACATCTATCGAGAATACAAACACATGCAGAAAAATACACATACTTGTGTATATACAAACATTATCTTAAACGCGTGTATATAACGACACATACACTCATGTCATACGAACATACGCCCACCCACACATTCATGCAATCCATATATTCATATACGGATCAACATTTGGTGTACGTTTACACACGCCTAAAACGCTAAAACCCTAAAACATACACAAGCCTAAATAGAATCTTTATACATACAAACACACGACGCGTGGTTGTACCGAAGTGCGGACGTATGGACTTACGCATGCACGGTTTCTATTGACTTCGGTAGTCCCAACGGAGGTGGTAGTGGCGCGGGTGGCGGTGGCGGTCTATCCTTCACCACAGGGTTCAGCGATTGGCTCTGAAAACCAAACAGTCCGCTCTCGTCCAATGGTTTCTCAACGATTAACCCAGCGGGGCTCTCGGCCAACGGAAGTGCAGCTTTCGGGTGACTGCCGGGGCCTTGGCTCTGGAAGCTGGTCAAGTCTGCCATGTGTGCAACGGCCTCTGTGCAGAGATATGATACATACAACAACTTGTGAATACCCCGCACTCGCACATAAGGTCATTTGACGCACTACAGCGTCCGATATTTACTTAAGAGTTTTCTGATACGATACGAAACAGCGCCATAGCAAAGAGTGACTGTACCTGCCATGGTAAGACGAGTTTGGTAAATAGTATGGTATACGTAGAGTTGTGAGCATCGGCATAAGTATACTTGTAGTTGAATTCACATACGCACACACTTTCTGCGTGAACTATATATATATATATATATATATATACGTGAATGTGTATGTATTCACTCCACTCGACACACCCGGAACATACAAATACTGGATCAATACCAGCGTATAATTGACCACAGTAGTAGTACAGAGTACCAGCACCTACCATTTAATTGGCTACCATCACAATCTATTAATATCCTGTCCTTTGATAGGTGGCCGATCTCGTTCGTAAAGAAACTCGTGGTAACAGCCGTGACCGCATACTCACTCGATGCCTCTAGCTGCGCCTCCACACTCCCCTGGACTCCACTTCCCGCCAAATTGTCCTGTGACGTCGTTCGCTTCTTTTTAGTTTTGGACCCTGCGCCCACTTTTTTGGGCTTTGGTTGCTCGGATTTTGGCCGTTTCTGAACCTTTTCTCTCTCCTTTCGATCCGATTTCCGCAGTTTCTTCCTGATATCTGTAGCTCCCTGGGCACACGTGCTAGCTTCCTCATCCGCTTTGGCGCCTTTCTTAGCCTTCTTCACATCACGACCCTCTGCCTCGGGTTTCTTTCGCTTATTGCCGGGCCGCGCACTTTCACTCGATTTGCTACGTTTACTCGTCTGGGTACGTATATTCTTCGCGCAGACTGGGTTATCGTCTTTTACGGATTCACTCGTTCTTATTCCGGTCACATCTCCCACAACGAAGCCCACTCGGTCCGTTGACTCCAGTGCCACCTGATCGCTTGTCCTTGTCCCGACACTCGGTCCTAAACCTTTACTCGTGCCAACGGTCCCTTTTGTACTTCTAGGTGCATGGGTCGCAACTCCTGTCGCCTCGTCTTCACGATCACGTTTCGTATGTGTCGTATTTAGCTTGCCCTCTTCTGTCTTTTTGAGACTTTTCGCTTTTCTAGGGCGTCCGCGTCGCTTCTGCGCTGTCACGCCTTTGCCAATACATTCGCCTTCACTGGTGTTCACACCCATACTCGCACTCACACTCCGGCTTGCCTTCGCACGTGCACCTAAACCTAAACTTTTAGGACTCGATGCCCAGTCTGCAGTAGTATCCAGACTCCTCTCACTCGCACTTCCTGGCAAAGTTCCGTTGCTCTGCCCTACACCCATACAATCACTCCGGCCCACACCCAAAGGTACCGAACTTCTCCCATCGCCATCGCCGGTTCTGGCTCTCGAGCTAACCCCGGTACCATGTGCGTGCACAAAGTACTTGCTCCTGTAGCACCCCTCCACAAACATATCCGCACACCCGCTCTCTGGTGTGGGTGTGGGGCGTAGACTGCCGGTCCGTTTACCACCGCCAGGTGCATCGACCCCTGCCTGTGTGCCATTACCCTGTCCCGTTCCACCAGGGGCGGACACACGCACACTTGGGCCCTGTCCTGGGGTGCGCTCAGCAGCGCGGGGGTGTGGGAGATCCTCTGTAGGTACACGGCACGGGCTTCCCACGCCTGCCACTGTAGTTCGTTGGGCCACATCAGTGTGGGGTGTGTCCTGTTGCGACGTTCCTGTTGTGTTGTCGTTCGCTGGCGTGCTTGTGTTTGCCGTAGCAGTTGAGGTGGTGTTCTCGGTTGCCCTGCTTGGACTGACCTCGAGCCTATTGCCCGATACTTCAGCACCCAAGTGTGCGGTGTTGGCCCCGGGGTCTAACTTTGGGGCTTCTGAAGTGGATTGGTTGACTACGTCCATCGCAGCATCAGCTGTCTCAAAAGTCACAGAATGGGCCGTATCTGTCCCACTCCTCGCATCATGGACCAGGTCTGGTGCGGGTTGCTGCTGCGGACTCTTATTACCAGCTGAAACTACCGTGGTATCGAATTCCACTTGACTACCGAGCTCGTCGCCGTCGCCAAGTGCCACACTAGCATTGACCGATGACTCATGAGTCATGCCAGCTATCATCCTCTGTTCACCCGCAAGACACACGTCCGTACCGAACTTCTCTGGGATGCATGACTCCCCCGCAACACACACGTCAGTACCGAACTTTTCTAGGCTGCATGACTCCCCGTGCGCTTCACGTGTCAACCCAACCTTGACAGGTGTTATGGACGACCCTATATACGACAGATCGGGGTAGATGGCCGGCCCGTTCGTGTCGTTCAGTTCGGTATGTTTCAGATCCAAGATCCGTCGCTTATCCAGCGCAGAGCCAATCGGACACCCCCCTTCCTCCGCCACCTCACGTGCATAGTTTACACTCTCTCCAGACGTCACCTCCACCTCACGTGCATAGCTTACACTCTCTCCAGACGTCGATGCAGGGGTGCCTTCCTTCCCATTGTCCCTCCCGTGCTCATTGGTCATCCCGGTATCCGCCGTAGCCCGCTGTGTGCGTGTGCGTGTGTGTAGGTTGCTACGACTCGCGCGTTCGGGTAGAGTGTGGTCGTCTCCTTCTATCTCAGTCGCAATCATTGCAGGTGCTGTAGCTTTCGGCTCAGCAATACGTTTACGTGCACGCACATCTGTGTGGGATCGTTTGCGTTTGTGCGCACGTGTCGATGCCCGGACGGCTGCTGTGCGGGTGCGCGTTTGGGTGGTTGGTGCACCTATCCTCGATTTTTCGGACCCACTTGGTCCAAAATCTGTAACGCCAGACACCACATCTTGCACCGTCACTTTACTGTCGTGCAACTCATGTGTCACTCCTAGCTGTGTAGTGGGATTCGGGCAAGCCTCCCCGCTTGTAGACCCCTGTATTGACCCCCTAACAGACCCGCTTGGCCCCTCCACAGTCAGCTCTGCACACGTGCTCGTCGATTCAGATGCATGAGACGGCACTGGTGCACTCACATCCTGTAGCAGCACCACGTGCCTGTCATGTTCACGTGTCAGTTCGGGGGATGCGATCGTGGTGGATAGGTCACGGGTGGTGTCTGTATTATGTGTTATTGTCCCTCTCTCCCTTGGTTTGCTGCTACTACTTGCTGTGTCTGTGTCTGTGTCTGTACGGTGTGTTATTGCCCTTTCATCCCTTGTTTTACTACTACTACTGGCTGTGTCCATGTCAGTGTTTGTACTGTGAGTTATTGCCCTTTCACCCCTTGTTTTACTACTACTACTTGCCGTGTCTGTGTCTGCACCGGTATCTGTACGCGCACGTGTCTTGGGCGTCCTCCTACCCGCCTTGCCATCTGTTCCAGTGGTTGCCCTGCTGTCTCCAAGGTAACGGTTGTGGTCTGAGGGTATCTCCTCCTCCATTGGTTCTAATCCCAAACCAACCATCCGTGCCATCTCAGGCATATGTCCCACACCCCTTCCCGCAGAGACGTGCCCTCTCTCCGGCAGCGCAATGCCTAGTAGTGACCGGGTACCTACTTGCAGCGTCTGCGTACCGAACGGGAAAGACTGAGTAGCGAACCGTCTATCTGTCAGTGGGGTATCCTGTTTATCGGACAATACGCCCAATTGCCCAGGCACCTGGTACCTCTTCCGGTGGATGCTGCGTGGGCCATCCTGTGTGCACGCATGGGAGCGGTTGCGGAGGTGTACCGTTGTGCGTAGAGGTGCGTGTGAGCTCCCCTTTGAGTGTGTCTTGGGGTGGATATCGAAGGCACTCGCAAGTGATGGTCGACCCGGCATGGTTGAGGGGTTGTGTCTGCCCAGTGAGAGTTTGGTGCGTCGACTAACGTATAGGGCTGGTACGGGTTGATCGCTTGACCTCGCATTGGAGACGCTGCTTTCCGGTGTGAATTCCATTCTGGCAGTGTTGTTGACTTCTCATGCGTACGTATACTGTGGCCTACAGGGTGCGTACATAGAATGTTAGTATTGAGTAAGGTGCTGGTAAAATGTGAGATAGGATGTTAATATTGGGCAAGGTGCTGGTAAAATGTGAGATAGAATGTTAGTATTGAGTAAGGTGCTGGTAAAATGTGAGATAGAATGTTAGTATTGGGCAAGGTGCTGGTAAAATATGAGATAGAACGGTAGTATTGAGTAAGGTGCTGGTAAGCTGTGAGAGCTTCGATATCTTCTGACATTGACTACTAAGACGAATGAGAGTCTCTATGAACTACAATACCAACTACCTACTGCAGTAAGCCTTCGTGCTGTTTGTAGAGACAGAGTCTGAAAGTGGGTTAGTCTTGCATGAAGCTGACGCAGTAATTGAGCGGCCATTATAACGCCACTACAAGTAGTGATTGACTCAATGCACAGAGTGTGCTACTAATGCACCTCCGCCCACGGCCAAACACGAACTCAGCCCGGTTTAATGTTCAGCACACCAGTTGAATATATCTCAGATATAACGTGAAACAAGGCTCATAGCATAGAGTCACTTTCCAGCTGTGATGGTTGCACGTGCGGGCTTTGGATTAGAACTAACGGACTATATACAACGCTAGCACAACGCGCTAAGTGAGTACCTATCGAGACGTTGTATACATGGAAAACCACGGCATAACTTCAATACGCTTTGATATACGAGACAAACAGGCGTATCCACAGACTGGGACGCAAAACACGCTGTTGGATTGGAAAAGTGCGGAGGATGTACTGGGATCTAGTCCTAGAGATGAAGGCGTCTGTTCACTCTATAGTACGAACGTTCAGATATGAAGGTCCATATAGTTAAAATACGGCACGATTAAAGCGTGTGTATACCTAGTTTGATAGCCGTCACTGTTTTATCAAGTATCAATCGGCACATCCTCTATATCTAGGGACACGTTGAAATCGATTCCAAAGCAGAAGACAATACATACATCCAACACATCTAACAAGCACGAGACACATTCAGGTCTATTGTAGACACGTTGAGAGATAGACATAGCACACACGCCTTTCTAAGACACATAATCCTACTCTACTACCTGCACATGAAGTAAATAGCACACGCAGCCGTTGTGTCCAACTTGATCCGAATGACTTACCTACGGTTGTGCCCCTGAGAACGTCACTAACACGTCAAAACTGCAGGCATATCGCTGAAGTTCTAATTACAACCAAGCTCTTCTTCGTTCACCTAATCTCGTGACGAGTATCACCGATCAATCCGTATGTATATGGTCGCTAGCAGTACATACTATACATCGCATCGATACATGCTGAACGCTTCTTCATGCATGCATTGGTCCATCCTGAAGCCAAGCATAAACTAGTCGTAGAGAGTACGTATTGTCGAAATAACGAACAGTTTGAACTTTGAAATCTGCCGCCAGACAAGCAGCTGGCCAATGAAAATGTAACAGCTTATCTGACGGGATCTACATCTCATCCGTTCTTTTATTCACCAACAGTGTTAATTTCTTTTTATATATATTATACATTAAATATTCGTATTAAAGAGCCCGCAATGCGAAATACATACCGACCGGGCAGAAATCAGGTAAACCACGAGATTAGCCAAACTACCGGACGTATTGGAAATCTGAGACCAACACCGTGATCCAGCGTGGTCGAATTAGTAGCGGACAATACACACTTTCTCGTGCGCTACCTATAACATCGCTATCAATGGAAGAAGACTTCCTGTATATGCATGTGTAGGACACGATATACTGTTCCTATTAAGTGTAATCGTGTTGGTGCTTATCCTTTGATCTTACCTACTTTCTCTAATTACATATTGTTTATATATATTTATTAACAAAAGAATTCATATCTCCGGCTAATGACGCGTATGAACAGACGTATGTTGCACCTATGGGCGAGCAACACGGCCTGGAACGACGACGCATCCGAAACCTGGCAACTAAATGGGTGTGTACGTCTTGTATCTGGCTATCATAGATGGGCTGTACATATGTAACAACAAAAAAATTCTGCTACTCAAGCTATAGCGTATGCGTTACGCTTGTATATAGCATGCAGAAGAAAAAAACTGATAAACTCTGTGGGACGTGTGAGATAAAAAGAAAGGCTGGCGAACACTACTGAATATAGTACAGTACGCGTCTTAAACACGCTCAGCCCTTGAAAGGGTGAGAATTTATCACCTAGATAAAGAATCTCAAAAACCAATATATATATATATATATATGCTAGTAGTGCTTCATCCTCAATCCGTAATCGCACACAGAGGTATTCACAATATAGTCTGAGCCATATACTCTTGATGTTCGTACATAGATTTGAAGGAGTGTAGACTAAAGACCAATAGCCGCCTTTTTAACAAATGACAATCAATATGTGGCCGCGACGAGCGTCGGCGAGGTTGGATCCTGGAAGCGGTGTCACACCGATACAACGTCTGTGGAAAAGGAGTGATGAAACATATCGCTCATCTATTGCAGTAGTGGATAAAGCCCGACGGTAAGATTTAATAGAACCTCAGATTTTTCCAAATAATAAATGAGGTAGCTCTGTGAAAAATGCGGCTAGCCGCTGCTGTCGAAGGAACTTGTGTAGTGCTGGATTTTGAGCTGTCTCGTTAACTCTCCTGAAACCCAGCTGAAATCCAGTGTGGCTTGAATGCGAAGATTTCGTCTTTTATGAACATTATTTCTCACAAACGTTTTTACTTAAACCTCAATCCAATCATAATATATATATATATATATATATACATATATCTATACATATATACTATATATATATATATATAATACACACACACACACATATATATATATATATATATATATATATATATATATAGTATATATTATATTATATATGTATTATAT
>NW_014040314.1:59898-65073 GCF_001186125.1 Sphaeroforma arctica JP610 | reverse complement strand
CTTCACATGCAATGATCCTGTCGCATAGGTGTTGTCGTCGGATATAAGCGCGCATTGCCTTGCATATATGTCCTGTTCCTACTTCTACATAGTACAGGAGTGCCGCGTCAGTGTATCCCGGCTTATCGCATGATCCGACGATGAGATGTGCCACAGGGTTTGTACTGACACATGACATTTCCATTCCCAAATACAGCGTTTGATCGCGATATCTTCAACGAAATGGGAGAGATCGGGTTGCTGGGTGCTACATTGGAAGGTTACGGGTACGTTCTGTGTGGTGTGAGTTGTACACCGTTGTCTGCCTATCCGTGCTCTTTGCGAGTTGGTCTACGTTGCATGTTTCTATAGGATAGTCCAGCAAACGCCCCCCAGAACCCCCCCCATTTCTCTATACTTTTACACATGTTTCTACCCATCCGTACTATCTGATACCATATTCAACCCAACTAGTTCTAAGCATACATACACCATCCTGTATACACCTTAGCTGTGCCGGTGCTTCGTCCGTGGCGTATGGTCTCATTGCTCGTGAGGTGGAGCGTGTGGATAGCGGCTATCGTTCGGCCATGTCTGTACAGTCGTCGCTGGTCATGTTCCCCATCTACAAGTTCGGTACCCCGGAAGTCAAAGACAAGTTCCTGCCGAAATTGGGTATTTATAGGTTTTGGCGGGTTCCTTGAGAGCTTTAGGACAGAACAGTATATAGATTCGGTGGTGCTTGTGGGTGTGACTTCTATACACTATTTGTAGGGTTTAACTCTCTACCAAAGAGGGCAAAATGAGTCCGGTTCTTTGGGGACAAGTAGAGTATTCAATCTGGGTGCTGTGTTTGGATTATGTCCTGTGCGGGCGGCTATAAAACAGGCCAATACGTATTGCTTGCTGAATATGTACAAGCACACATGCGATGCGTACAGGAATATATTCGCGTGCAACAAAGCAGGTAGAAATCTGTATCTGCCACAAAATCTTTTCACATACACACATGTATACAGTTACCTTTCTGTGTAAGTATATACATACGTGTTCACACATATCCACGATCGCTCTTTCCGCGGCAGTTACAATGATAACATATGTCCCAAACGCGCCACTTAAATAGCCCAGTACTCAGCGTACGATGTGATTGTAGACTGTTCATGGCTTACAGAACCCAACCACCACTCGGTCAATACATCCGTATACATAACAACAGCACATGGTTAAAACGAATCCCGGTATGTACCGTTATGCCGTGGATCTACAATTTATTTTGCCCCCTTATACTAACAATACACCATTTCAACCACAATACCCACACAGCGTCCGGTGAGATTGTGGGCTGTTTCGGCCTGACTGAGCCTAACCACGGGTCAGACCCCAGTGGCATGGAGACCAAGGCCAAGAAGGTGGATGGCGGTTACCAATTGAACGGAGCCAAGACCTGGATCACCAACTCACCCATAGCCGATGTTTTTGTGGTGTGGGCGAAACTCGACGGCGAGATCCGAGGATTCGTGCTGGAGAAGGTATATATATATATATGTGTGTGTGTGTGTTTGTGTGTGTATTTTTATGTATTCGTATGTATTTATGGATGTATTCATGTATATTTACATATACATATACATACACACATACACACACATACATATACATATACATACACACACGTATATATATGTACGCATACATGATTGACAATCTTTTGTGTCTGACCAGTGCCCACATCACTTCTTGATGCAAACTTGGCGCCTCTGCCAGTGAGACATACACGCTCCAAGTATCTAACAACCACCCCCTATTGCTCACCCGACATCTCTTGTGTACACATTTGCAGGGGATGAAGGGATTGTCCGCTCCTAAGATTGAGGGCAAGTTCTCTCTGCGTGCTTCCGTGACTGGTTCCATTGTTATGGAGGATGTCTTCGTGCCTGAGGCGCACTTGTTCCCGGAGGTCAAGGGGTGAGTATTTGGGTGTACACTTGCTTCTTGGCGTGTGTGGTATTCGTATGGCTCTGTGAGTGTTATTTGTCCGGATGTTAATGGGAGATTATTTGGGTGTACACTTGCTTCTTGGCGTGTGTGGTATTCGTGTTGCTCTGTGAGTTTTTGGCGGATATGTATGTACCTGATAGTATTTGTCTAGATGTTAATGGGCGATTATTTGGGTGTACACTTGCTTTTTGGCGTGTGTGGTATTCGTATGGCTCTGTGAGTGTTTGGCAGATATGTATGTACCTGATAGTATTTGTCTAGATGTTAATGGGCGATTATTTGGGTGTACACTTGCTTCTTGGCGTGTGTGGTATTCGTATGGCTCTGTGAGTGTTTGGCGGATATGTATGTTTCTGATAGTATTTGTGTGGATGTTAATGGGCAGATTAATTTGGGTGTACACTTGCTTCTTGGCGTATGTGCTATGGCAGGTGTGCTTACGTTCGAGACAGATTCGTATGGCTCCGGTGTTTTGACGTATAGGCATGTTCCTGATAGTATGCGTCTGGATGTCAAGCGGTGTATATCTAGTTGCACTTACCATCCCTTGTGTGGTTCGTTATTATGAGTTGTTTGTTGATCTTATGAGCATGCATGTTCCTCTGGTAGCCTTGCTCAGGATATCAACCGTGAGACCAATTGACCGTCAATCCGCTTGACTGCTCTGCCGATCATGTAGTTGTTGATTACATTCGAGATACCCATTTATCTCTACCGGAAGTAACTGAGTTCTGTGTACCTATACCCCCGCGTGTATATACCCACATATACACATCATCCGTTACCACAGAGGATCAAGCAGTTGTTGATTACATTCGAGATAACCATTTATCTCTACAGGAACTAACTGAGTTCTGTGTACCTATACCCCCCGCGTGTATATACACGCATATACACATCGTCCGTTACCACAGAGGATCAAGTAGTTGTTGATTACATCCGAGATAACCATTTATCTCCACCGGAAGTAACTGAGTTACCCCTCGCGTGTATATACTCATATGCACATTCGCTTTCTATAGTCCACAGAGAACGTTTCGCTGTCTACCCAATGCGTGAGTCGGTATCTCGTGGGTGCTATGGGGAGTGGACGAGTGCTTTATGGTAACAGCGACGGCGGTACACAAAGCGTACCCTCCAACCGCCCCCTCCCAGGCCTCCGTTACGTCTACGTATACGTATACGTATATACACTATTATCCACACTCAACCCCACCAATGCGACTGCCAATCCCCCTGGGCCGGTTTACGCCTTCATTCATGCCGTTTGTTATTCATAGCTCGCTTTTAACACACGCTCTACCCGTGTCTCTCCCTGTCATAGCCTCAAGGGCCCGTTCCACTGTCTGTCTAATGCGCGATACGGCATCTCGTGGGGTGCGTTGGGTGCGGCGGAGTTCTGTTTGGCTCAGGCGAGACAGTACACCATGGACCGTAAGCAGTTCGGTGTGCCGCTAGCACGCAACCAGATAGTGCAGCTGAAGATGGCGGATATGCTGACGGAGGTGTGTCGCAAATTAGCATGTGGTCTCAAATTCGGTGTGTCGCAATTTAGTGGGTGGTCACGATAGATTCGATCCCATTCGCACAATTAATATAAGTATATTTTCCCGATCCTATTTTGGGAATGACAGATTTCCGTGGGGCTACAGGCGTGCCTGCAAGTGGGACGACTAAAGGACGAGGGCAAGTGTGCCACAGACATGATCAGCATGGTGAAGGTACTTAGATCAAGAACTGCGCGAGAGTGGTATATACATATATATATATATATATATATATACCATTGTTTCATGAATGCGATGCACAAGTTGACGGCCGTTTTTGATGTACTGTGTGCAGTCCTGCTACAAAACAATATATCCATATATCGGCCTCTGTGATTCGCCCTATATTTTTCTAATAGTCCTGTTCTTTAGTCGGCTATTTTCAAACAGTGAACATGTTTCTCCTTTGTCCGACTTATTGATTGTCCATATCTCACTAATAGTCCTGTTTTTCTTTTGCCCAATTTCAAACACTGGATATGTTTGTCTTGTGCCCAACCTCATTGACTGACCTTAGCCTGCTAATAGTCATGTGTTTTTCTTCTATTGCCTGACTTCACCTGTAGCGTAACTCGTGTGGGAAAGCCTTGAACATAGCACGTACCGCTCGGGATATGTTGGGCGGCAACGGTATCAGTGACGAATACCATATCATCAGACATGTGATGAACCTAGAGGCAGTCAACACGTACGAAGGTGAGTATGATAAATAATGTGTGTAGGTTTGAAATTAGTGTATGTATTACAATGGTGTGGGTACACCCCTGTACTTTATTATCTGCCGTACGCGAAAGTGCTGATATCCCTACGGCAGTGATATTAGCGACGAATACCATATCATTGCCATATCATTGGATATTTGATGAACCTGGAGGCAGTCAACACGTACGAACACTAACTTTTTGCAGGGCTATGTATGTGTATGAAATACGTGTGTATCGGAAATCGAGACATACATATATATATATATATATATATATATCATATATATTCATATATTCATATCCATACACACACATATATATATATCGTGATAGCTGATATCACAAACTGGGTGCACGATACCCATACACGCATTATTCTATTCAACTCAGGTGGGTGTCTAGGTGTAATCCCAGTTTCGAATATCCGTCTCATTCAATTGATCGCATATTTAACTAGTTTATTACCGTCTAAAACATATCATTGTTTGTATAATTCTCTGTTTTTATCGCAAATCTTTGAATCTTAAACTGTTTGTATGATTCTATTTTTATCTTATCCAGGAACACACGATATCCATGCACTGATCCTCGGCCGAGGAATCACGGGCCTACCTGCGTTCAAAGCAATTGATTAAAAAACCCAAAGTTTATGAGGATGTCACGTGAAAAACCTAGTTCATGAGGATGTCCGGGATAAGTAAACGCGAGAGGAGCGACATAGTCGAACAGACATCTGCTCTTGGGTTGACTGGGTGGTCATACTCTTGAGATGCACATCGAAATAGAGAAGTTGTAACTGCTTAGCGAATAAAATTATTCTGGATGATACCTAGATAAAGCAAATTATGTATATACACATATATATATATACATATATATATATATACATATATATATATATATATATATATATATATATATTATAATATAGTAATATAGTAATA
>NW_014040314.1:37998-41665 GCF_001186125.1 Sphaeroforma arctica JP610 | reverse complement strand
TTATATATATATGTTTATATATATATCTATATATATATAGGTTTATGTATGTAAATATATATATATATTTATATGTATCAAAATTTATTGAAGTATGTGTCGATTATAACACGTGACATAGAATGATATTCGTTCACACTGCTTATTGCACTCATGTGTGGCATACAGCAAACTGTATAAAGGACGATCATGCGTGTTTTCTTGAATTTTTCTCTTTAGTGATCTATTTCATTTTCCATCAGTTTCTGATTTAGTGGTGATTGTGACTGTCATTTACTTTTGGAGAGGTACGTCAGGTCCGCACAACCTGTGCCTGTATCCGATCATCAGCTGGTTGTGTGTTACATGAGCATATATACTTAGTTCATGCTAGTTGTGTGTTACATGAGCATATGTACTTAGTTCATGCTAGTTATGTGTTACATGAGCATATGTACTTAGTTCATGCTAGTTGTGTGTTACATGAGCATATGTACTTAGTTCATGCTAGTTATGTGTTACATGAGCATATGTACTTAGTTCATGCTATTTGTTTGTTACATGAGCATATGTACTTAGTTCATGCTATTTGTTTGTTACATGAGCATATGTACTTAGTTCATGCTAGTTGTGTGTTACATGAGCATATGTACTGAGTTCATGCTAGTTGTGTGTTACATGAGCATATGTACTTAGTTCATGCTAGTTGTGTGTTACATGAGCAAATGTACTTAGTTCATGCTAGTTGTGTGTTACATGAGCATATGTACTTAGTTCATGCTAGTTGTGTGTTACAGGAGCATATGTACTTAGTTCATGCTAGTTGTTTGTTACCTAAGCATATGTACTTAGTTCCTATACGCAGTTTGATGCATGTGTGTAACTAGACGGCTATCTATTGATATCTAACCAGTGTGTTCTACCCATTTATTGTGTATTTGTTCTAGTTTTGTTACACTCTCAACATCGTTTATTTCAAAACAAAAATCAACTCTCGGTGTCTGTTGTATCAGAGAGACTAAAGTTTACATCATTCTTTGGCCCGTTATTTTCGACCTCGTGTGACTTTGCAAACATACAGTGTTAACGCGTTTATAAGTTCATTCTATAGTTCTCGATATCTAACCGTATCCGCTACCTATTTTTAGTTGTACATGTTCGACTATTGCTGAGTGAATTCCATGTTCAAGTATTGCTGTATGTACTTACCTGCCTTGCGATTCATCTACTTCGCTATCCTCAGACCACTATTATGGCCGTAGAATACGATGGGGGTGTGATTATTGGAGCCGATTCAAGAACGACAACTGGGTATGTCCAAGGCCCATGTCCAGCACCTGGTTTTCACGCTGTATACCTTATTCCATGTGTACGTAGACTATATATATAGTGTATGTGTGTATGATATCCTCAAACCGAAAGTCAAATATTATATATATATGTATATATATGTGTGTGTGTGGATATACTTACACACTGTGTCTTGATGGCTGCGTGCGTGTGTTATTAGCTTGGGTAGTCAATATGTGCTGTAGTGATACTGACTGCCCTCATCGAACCAGCAAGTTGATTATTAATGGAACTGTATATATCAGCATGCGCTTAAGTTACATATGTTCTTATATGCGTGTTTCGGTATAGGGCTGAGTTACCAAGGACAATTTACAGTCATTGCCATTTGTTAGTCTTCGTGAGCTCATATATATATATATATATATATTATGTATATGTATATGTGATATACTCCCATACTCATTCATATATTCCTTCTTCGTCCCGCTTACACAGGTCATACATTGCGAATAGAGTGACTGATAAACTAACAATGATCAGTGATAAGATCTACTGCTGCCGCTCAGGGTCCGCCGCAGACACACAGGCGGTTGCCAACTACGTACAATACTACTTAAATATCCATGCGTAAGTCTCTGCCTGGCCTATGGTTGAATACATATAATACAAGCCCCTTGCCAGTTATGTACGATATTATTCAATCATCCACGCGTAGCTTGCTGACGCTGGTTGATCACGTACAAGACTACATATACTCAGACGTCAAAGTCTGCACCCATTGCTGCATGGATGTGAAGCCAATCGCGAATTATGCCGCGTGTATATTCATTTGTACGTTGCTGTTTACTGTTGCATGCCCCTGCGGAGCTACATGATGTGTTGCAGGGTTGTATATAAGCATTGTTATTTTCAGGTATATATATATGTATGTATATATATATATATGTATATATATAAGTCTCCCTGCACAAGGTTAGAGATTTATATCTATCTATCCTCAGTCCCAGCACATCCATGTCCATCCGTAGTAAAAATCCTGCTTATTTCGAGTGTGTTGTAGTGATAGTTGCATCAGTGTTACCGCCCATCACGCCCATCTCTATACTTATACTGAGATAATCAGAAGAATCTGAGTATACATTCTCTGTATATACCAGTAGTAAGTTAAGGTCATGTGACTTGGACCGTCGCCACAATCCAATGTGTCCTCCACCGCAATCATCCCAACGCTCCACTATACCTACACGTACCTTATAAAACCAACAGCCTGTATTCTATTTATAGAACACCACACCATACTCACCCGTATCCCCCCACTCCGTGTTCTATTTATAGCGTGGAGCTGGGCGAGGATCCTCTGGTGAACACAGCCGCCAACATGTTCAAGAGTATCTGCTACAACAACCGAGACAACCTCATGGCCGGTATCATCTGTGCCGGGTGGGACAAGACCAACGGTGGACAGGTATACACCCTCCCCCTGGGCGGCATGAAGGTGCGCCAGCCCTTCTCCATCGGAGGTATGTGTGTGTGTGTGTCGTTACTCGTGATGTGGCATGGGGATGTACACCGAATGGGGTGGGTAGTTGTGTGTGATTGTGTGCCTACGCATGTGTGTGTGTGTGTGTCGACGGCTGGTGTGCTCAGGGATATTGTTAGCGGTGAGTTTACTGAAGTACTTTCCCGGTATGGTTTTTGCTAGCCCTCCTCTATTGGAGGGTTAGTTGTCTAAGGTAACATATATATATATGTGTGTGTGTGTGTGTGTATTTCTATATATATATATATGTGTGTGTGTGTGTCTCTATATATATATATATATATGAATATGTATACATATGTATATGTATACGTATATATATGTATACATTTATATGTATATATATAGATATAGATATAGATATAGCCATAGATACATTAGATATTGATATAGATATAGACATAGATACATTAGATATTGATATAGATATTGATATTGATATAGATGTATTTATATGCTTGCATGTGCGCTGTCAGCGTGAGTTCACCAGCTAATTGAGATAGAGGTATGGTTGACTACCAATAGTTGAACATTCAAAATGCATATTTTTTATCTGTATATCATACTTTTGTGATTCCCTATAACATTTAAGGTTCACAAACAAACTTCGATTCTCACTTCCTATCTCATTTACTAAAACAGGATCTGGAAGTTCTTACATATACGGTTTCTGTGATGCTAACTTTAAGGAGGGTATGACCAGGGAAGAGTGCGAGGTATTCGCAGCCAATGGTGAGTTAATCAGTTTATAGCTATATATTAATGTATATTTAAGACAGCAGTACGCGCTGTAAGAACAACAAGTATATATATATATATATATATAGTGCGTGTGCGTGTGCGTGTGCGTGTGTG
>NW_014040314.1:35679-37663 GCF_001186125.1 Sphaeroforma arctica JP610 | reverse complement strand
GCGAGGTATTCGCAGCCAATGGTGAGTTAATCAGTTTATAGCTATATATTAATGTATATTTAAGACAGCAGTACGCGCTGTAAGAACAACAAGTATATATATATATATATATATAGTGCGTGTGCGTGTGCGTGTGCGTGTGTGCGTTTATATCAATATATATATATACATATATAAAGGAACACTTTTATAGATACACGATATCAGTTCAAATTCCCCATGTATCACTCTCAACCTTCAATTCCTCTGACCACAGCGATTGCGCTGGCCATGGCACGAGATGGGTCGTCTGGAGGTGTGATTCGTTTGGCATCCATCAGCGCCAGTGGCGTTGACCGCAAAGTGATCACAGGCAAGGACATCCCTGCCTTTAGTGAGCTATAGGGGAGACTATGTGGAGCTTATTAATTACTCAAGTGCGATATTAGGGAAGATAGTCAATAAAACGAATGAAATGCCTTATATTATAACACTTAATCTCAGGGGTGGTAATACGAAGCTAGGCTTATATTATTATACCTAATCTCAGAGATAGTAATACGAAGCTAGGCTTATACTATAACACTTAGTCTCAGAGATTTTAATACGAAGCTAGGCTTATACTATAACACCTAATCTTAGAGATGGTAATACGAAAGTAGGCTTATACTATAACACCTAATCTTAGAGATGGTAATACGAAGCTAAGCCACACGTGGTGACCTTTGGACACTGTCAAATACACCATCGTAACGTTCAGTGACGTATGGCGGTAACTCTGGATATGGGAATATATATCACATGATGCGCAGTTTTATGTAATATGTCACAGCCTCCTAAATTCAACTATGTATATGTCTATTTTTGTTATCATTAGTACTAAACGTTAAAAAGCAATAGATTCAGCCTTTGACCGTGTGAATACGTACATAAATAGTGGTTTATTTCCTGGGTTCTACAAGCTGCCCCTGCGACTGGAATCGCCGTACCTACAGCCGTTGCAGACTTAAAACCGGCATCTATTGTGCACACGATTAGACATCTTAAGTGGCCTGTGACTCTGACGCGCATTGCCGGTGATACAACAGTCTCTCGGCTGAGGATAGTGACTGCGGGGCTGATCAACCAAACTCTTCCGAGCAACAGCGAACGCGTTGATCGTTCATGTGTGCTGCGTTAACGACTGTGGTGTAGTAGTTGTGAGTGGCGTGGTACCATGTGTGGAGGGAATGATGGTTATATGATCGTCTACGGTTCACGACTAAACTCGTAATGATAGAAACAAAGGCTCATAGCCACATAATTTTCAGAAAAATGAACTATTCTCAGACTATGAACCATATCATTATGTTTCTATTTGCATGGCCTCCAGTTGAGGGTAAATTGAACTATGTATTCTCAGACTATGTCATAAAATAGCCTCCTTAAATAATACATATCATCATTATGTTGCAATTTGCATGGCCTCCAGCATAGCCTCCTAAAAAAAGAAAAAATTTAGGCTTACTGTTCATAAGTTAAGAGGTTATGCCTCCAGTTGAGGGTACAAACCCGAAACCCAACAGTCCTTATTAGTAAATTTTATCTTTTTGGGGATATGGTCAGGTTGACTGGTCACCTCTGGAGTCTGGACTCTCAGTCAAATATTATTTTTTAAATATTATATAAGAGAGGTTGTAAATACGTAGTCCTGTTGAGGGGAAATGGATCACGTGATCAACCGTTCATATGGCGGTACGAATGTTTATAGCAGTGAGTAATAACATAGTCCATGCAGTCACACCTGTTGAGTTGGATACGCGTACCTTAATCAGTAGTAAAATGGCAGGATTGGCAGTAGTTCCAGCGTTGGTTTTTGCTGGTGCTTCAGTTGCTGGGTGGGGCATCACTTACAAGTTATGCAGGGAAAACGTCAAAGCAGACTCAAAGTCCGATGGAGGTTAGCTATTCATGATATATATGTATATATGTATATGTATATATATATATATATATATATATATAT
>NW_014040314.1:28768-35659 GCF_001186125.1 Sphaeroforma arctica JP610 | reverse complement strand
ATATATGTGTGTGTGTTTTATGTATGTATGTATGTATGTATGTATGTATGCATCAATGTGTGTGTATATGTATCTATGTACATATGTATTTATGTATGTATTCATGTATGTTTATGTGTATATATACATGTATGTATGCATGCATGCATGTGTGTATCTATGTATCTATATATATACGTACGTACGTACTTAAGTATGTATGTATCTATGTATCAATGTGTGGATGTATTTATGTATGTATGTATGTATCAATGTATGTATGTGTTTATGTATCTATCTATCTATCTATGTAGGTAGGTTTTTATGTATTTATGTTTCTATCTATCTATTCATGTATGTATATATATAATATCTATGTGTTTTTACACGTGCGTGTGTGTGCGTAAACATTTATATGTAGACATTTATGTATGTATATAATATATGTAAATATATATATATGTATATATATATATATATATATATATACTATTTATGTAATGTATGTATGTATATGTTTGTTTGTGCGTGTGTGTGCGCGTTTACGTGTGTACATTTATATATATATATATATATGTAAACATGTGTGTGTACACGTGCGTGTGTGTGCGTAAACATTTATATATGCATATATATATATAAATATATGTAAATATATGTATATATATATATATATATATATATGTACATATATGTACTGTACATACATGGCTTTTTAGAAATTCTAAAACTTGCTCAGTATTCGCTTACTTGTTTGCAAGGGTCAACTTCTTGTAAGATTCCACTTTACGCTAGGCACACCATACCTAAATTTAAGAACATGTCGTTTTTCTTTAACTGTGTGGCAGGTTTCAGTATACTGGCAGCGGTAGGCTCTGTTGCGACTTTCGGTGCCACATACCAGGCACAGAGGGTAGCCCTCACGAAGCTCTTACCAGCACCAACTGACAAAGCACCGCCTGTTACAGTATGTGGTTTTGTGTGTATACAAATAGAACAAATGTGTTTTTTATTGCAAGGATGCGTTCGTATTGCACAGTGCATGCTTGTAATTCTAATCCTGTCTACGCATAGTTTAGTAGACGACGTTTTGTGTAAGATGCAAGGTGATATATATATATATATATATATACATCTTCTGCAGTTTCAACCCCTTAAGTTGTTTTATTCTAAACCGCATTACCTGCTCGCGGAGTATTTTTCTGTGTTGTTGTAGACATCACACCCACTAATCCGTTACTTCGGACCGCAACAGTATTCCCCACTCACTTCATTCTGTACATCCATGTTTACACTCCACCCGTTGACACAGAGGCCTCATCATCCACTCGTTGACCTGTGCGTTTGTTCGCATGTCTGATCTATTGCTGTATGTACTTACACCTCAACAGAGCTTGCGTGATTTCGCTAAGATAGTGGGCCCAAGGACGATCGGACTGTACGTCGCGGTAACTCCCGCGTGTGCTTTGGCTGGAGTAGCTTATGGTCTCCTGGAGTAGGTTGTTCTGCTTAAAAGCAAACCATATAGCAACCACGGACGGGTCTAATGCCGTGTATTGCACTTGCACACAAGCGCATATATGCACGTACACAAGTACGTGTTGATCTATTGTCACGTCTACTCAGAGATTCACGTTGACACATTACATATGTGTGTGTATATCTAACGGTTGCATGACTCATATATATGCCACTGGCTGTGGAGGATCTGTGGATGGTCTATGGAGTGGTGTATGCTGCAGCGTCTCTCGTGCACGTGTATAGTAATATTAATGAAGGCTGACTAGGATGCGTCGCGGACTGTGTTCAAGTTCGCACCCCATCCTTAGCCGAGTGGACTGTGCCGGGTTCTTCGGGCAGGGCATGAGGATGTGCAGTTGTGCACGACCGCTCCTAGACAGATACATACGTTAGTCACGCTGGCGTTCACCGAATAGCTACCCCATACAAAGTCTAGTATCACGGTATGCCGACTTGTACTACGGACACCGTACCGTACTGGAACTCGGGTGGAGGCAGGAGGACGAGCACATAAAGATGTTCTATACTGGATGGCGAATGTTGTAGCTTTCATGCTGAAAGTATGCGATCAACAGATCATAGTATAAATGGGGAGTGAGAGAATCACCACTGACTCTCTTTCCATATGAAGGATAGGTCCATCTTTATTGCTGACCATATTGCATGTAGATATATGATGCGATGATACAGATGACGTGTGTGACAACGTCTTGTTGGGTGTGCGACGGATACGTCGGGAATTAATGCATGGTACAAAAACATTTGTAAGAGAGCGAAGATGAAATAGTAAATATAGGAGCGATCTAGTTCTTTGCGATTCATTTTATGCGTGTTCTCTGAGGAATTCCAATATATATATGTGTGTGTGTATGCATATATATATATGTGTGTGTGTGTGCGTATATTATATATGTGTGTGTGTATATATATATATGTGTGTGTGTGTATATGCGTATATTATATATATGTGTGTGTGTATATATATATATATATGTGTGTGTGTGTGTATGCGTATATTATATATATATATATATATTCGTTGTGATCGTTGTAATCGTTATAATTGTTCTGTAAAACCCAAGGAGGAACTTAATTAACCGTTTCGAAACCGCTTATAGAGCAGTTGTAAAAACAGATCATCTTTGTATATAAAACCAACAACTATATTTGAGAATAAGTGAAAGTCCGAACTTATTATATTCATCGGCGCTGTAAAAGGTTGGCTTTCATTCACTGTTCCCTAATATTTATTATTCACGTTCTGAGTATGTCTGTATCTTGCTAATAATGTCAATAACGAATCAGGGGATTTTATTTTCTCACAACACTGGCCTTGTTGCTGCTGCCGCTGTCTGACACTATATACTAATGTTTTATTCACTGCACACGTTGACCAATATGAATTACCGCCACAACCGCACGTACACCTAAGGATATGTTAATGTGTATTATATATATATATATATATATATATACATATATGTTTTACATTTGCAATCTTGTTTATATATATCTTATGTGTGTATTTTTTAGTTTTATGTACATGTATGTGCTCAGATTGCTCCAACACCGAAAACTTGATTTTATAAACTTGATTTTATACATGTTTCACGCATTGGACTTCCCAATACCATAGGTATGTGCAACACTCAGAGTAGCTGGGCTCAATTCTTCAACCCACCCTGAGAAGATACCGGAAAGTATTACCTTCGGACTAAATAGTTGTCTTGCTTAGGTTGGAGACGTTTTCGATCTCATCGTACAACTGTTCGATCTGGCCTTGGTACTTCTTGGTGGCATTCACACGCTTCAGTTTGAAAGTGGGTGTGAGCAACTCATTGTCGATACTGAACAACTCTGGCTCAACAATGAAGTCTTTGAGCTTCTCGAATCCCTTTAGCTTGCTTTCCTTGTGCATCGCCTCGAGTTCCGAGGTCAGCAAAGCTTTCAACTCGGCGGATTTGGCAATGCTTGCAACATCACCAGGGACATTGTTCGCCTTAGCCCAAGCAAGAATCAGTTCATGGTCAGGCACCACAACGGCCACAGGGTACGCGTGAAATGAGTCGCCGGTTACAAACACCTGCGCAACGTGATCGCACTTTCCGTACATGGCCTCCAGATTCTCAGCAGCAAGGTACTCACCCTGAGAAAGCTTGAAGATGGACTTCTGGCGATCAATGATCGATAAAGTACCGTCGGCATTCCATCGGCCTACATCGCCAGTGTGGAACCACCCTTCCTCATCGATATCTTCTTTCGTCTTTTCAGGGTTCTTCAAGTAAGATCCAAATACGTTAGTTCCTCGTACACATACCTCACCGCGGGGTAGTTCATCAGTGGTGAGATAGTTCATTTCAGGGATGCTGACCAGCTTGACCTCATTCGAAGCCATCGGGGACCCTACATGGCCGAGCTTCATGTCGTTGTAGTGAGTGAGTGTGGCACCAGCCGTCGTCTCAGTCAAACCATAACCTACCATGATGACAGGGCACACACAGACACGCAGGAACTCGTGAACAGCTACTCCAAGAGGTGCTGAACCAGTCAGAATCCACTTGACACGGCCACCCAGAGCCATGCTCATTCGATCGAAGACCTTTTCATTGAGTACCGGGGTGTCCTCACCGCGCGCGAGAGCTGCGAGACGCATGTTGTACGCACCCTCGAAAGCTGCCTCCTTCTCGGGACCGCCAGCCTTTACCCCCTGTCTAATCTTATCGTATATACGTGACAGGATACGCGGCACAGCAATGAAGAATGTTGGCCTCAGAGCCTGGATATCCAACATCAGCTCTGGTAGTTTTCCTTGGTAATATCCTATGCAGCACCCCTGACTAATACACACAGCCTGGACCACTCGTTCGAAAATATGAGCCAACGGCAGGAACGAGAAGTGTATATCCTGGTTACCAATATGGAGGCGATGTTGCAATGATACAACATCCGACATCAAGTTCCTGTGGGTAATTTGCACTCCTTTAGGGTTCCCTGTGGTACCGGAGGTGTACATAAGTACCGCTACATCCTCTGGAGTAGGGGGATCATGTTCAGCTACATTCTTAGCACCCATATCCACCAGTTCCTTTAGATAAAATAGCGTAACGCCGGCGTCCGAAAATCTAGCCTTGTCTTCAGATGTTACTTCATCGAAGCAAATAACGTGCTTGAGGTTTGGAAGTCCCTTTCCGATCGCTTCAAGGACAGATTCAAGACGAATCTTCTCGAAGAATGCTGCAACCATCTCACTATGTTCCATCACATAGTGGACAGATGTAGGGCCCAGGGTATCATAAATGGCAACAGATGGTAGCGTGTATGACGAAAGAGCATGATCTGTCATTGACCATTCTACTCGATTCTTGGAGTATAGTCCAACTGGTTGATTCTTGGCAACGCCCAGTGACTTCAGAGCAGAGCCGATGTGAGTAGCAGTCTCATCAGCCTCCTTGAAAGATATAAATTTGTAGTCACCAGCGGTTGTGCTGCCATCCTCATTGTGCACCACGGTGCGCTCACCCAAATAAGGGCGGTCCTTGTTGCTAGCAACGGAGGTCTGGAAGCTCTGATACGATGTAGTGCGGCCTGGTGTGTCAGATAATAATTCTGCTGGCCAAGTAGCCTTGCCATCTACGTAGAATGGAAAGCGGTGAGCGGAAGAACCCCAGTCTGCATTGTCCGCCACGACACTCTGCATAGATAGTTCTGGATTTTGTGGATTGGGGAAACAAGCCTTCTTCTCTTGGGGTGCGCTCATATTGATAAAGAATTCGTGCGTTGTGAACAGACGATATTGTTGATATTTTAAAAGTATGAACTGAAAGTCTTTGGACGACGTACGTTATATACGGAAGGGAAGTGGCGATTGAGGTTTACAGCCACGTATTTGTAAAATAGTGTAAATAAACTTTAAAGTGTATATATAATTATTTTTTTAAACGCATAAATAAATTTACTCTTTTTGTTTTTATTTCCTTTTTAGACGAAGACAAAAACCAAAGAAAAAACCATTATGCGCGATTTCCCAAAATTCTGTCTTTTTGTCGTTTCTCCCGATCGAAATGATCCGGTGGTTCGGTGTTGTAGTCTTGTAGATCACTAATCAGTAATACCACTCTCCACTCTCCACTCGTCAGCAGTCTCCAGGCTCCTCTCGCGTAGACAACTAGACAGTTTCTATTTTTATTTTTATTTTTATAAATATACACATATGTAAATATATAAATATAAATATGTATTATAAAACATTATATTTTTATTAAAAAAATGACAGTCTGACTCTAAAAGACAAAGGGGCCAAGGGAGTGACTATAAATAAGAGTTGTCTGAGACTGTCACTGAGTCTCAGTAGTCCTGACTCCTGCCTCCTGTAGTCCTGAGACAGTAACAGCCTAACAGGTCACATAACAAACCACCTCAGGGCGGCTCAGGCAGGGGCAGGGGCTTTCACAGTCTCACAACTTCACAAGTCACAACAGTGACAACTGACAACACAGACCTCCCAGTCTCACAGAAAAAAAATAGACATTCCCCAAAAGACTATGGTTCAAACCTTGAAGTTTGAACTCGGAACGGTGGGAACTTCGAAGGATTAGCAGCGGTGCGGCGGAAGACATTTTACTCTGTTAATAAATGCCATTGCCCATTATGGTATGTATCCTATTAAGGCTATTATGGCCTGTGTGAGTCCTAAAGATTTGTGCGGAGGTATAAATTGATTATTGTCAGCCAATGGAATTGTCCACAGTCTTGTGCCCAAAACTGTTTTAGTGCACAGGGCCATAGGCTCATATGACATATTTAGATTTCTAAAATCAGACACGGTAGAGTACACTCTATTTAAAAACCACACTCTATATAAAAACCAGTATTTACACAGTATATGGTGTTGAAAGCGTAAGCTTTTCTAAATCCCTGTCAACTTTATTACTAAAAGCGGAAGCTTTTCCAAGTCCCTGTCGACATTATCACCTATTTTTTGTCCGTCCACAAAAATCGTCAGTGACGTTATTTGACCCATTTGTAGACCCCCATGGAGTCCTTCCTCATTTCAGAAGGAAAGACCACATTTATTTGTATTTTGTTGTTGTTTTTTTCAAACAATGGCCCAGATACTTTACCAATATTTCTATATAAATACAGATTATGAACAAAATGAAATACCTCCATAACTAAGCGCTTTCAGTCCCCGCGGCGTCCCAGCCGTGTTCTATTACTGAAAGCGTAAGCTTTTCTAAGTCCCTGTCGACTTTATCACCGATTTTTTGTCTGTCGACAAAAAACGTCCATGACGCTATTTGACCCATTTGTAGACCCCCTTGGAGTCCTTCCTCATTTCAGGGATGTGCCGTAAACCTCTAACAATTAGTCAAAACTCGGCATCACCAAAAG
>NW_014040314.1:0-9012 GCF_001186125.1 Sphaeroforma arctica JP610 | reverse complement strand
TTTTGATTTTATTTTTGATTTTTTTAAGTTAGACTTGGAGATATTTTATTGGTTAGTTTGATTAGGTAATTGTTTCGAGGCGTGAAATGGAAACTATGCGTCCAATGAAATGATATCTAGTCTTAGTAACTAAAACATAAATAAATCTAGACCGAAGTAGTGGGTGATTAGAGCGGAGCATATAGACAATAGTCTCAGTGTAAAATCCCCTAATCTTTTGCTCATTACCAAGGGCTGAAGCTAAACTTATTTTACATTTTGCATTGTAACGTATTATCGTATTTTCTTATTAACGTGAACGTCTTGGTATCGTATAGTCAGCCTAGAGGAAACCGACTTTTACATATTTTTAAGTTTATAATACGGTATCGATATTATGACGAAAGTAAAAAATAAGGCAGCGAATGTAGCTAAGGCTACAAACGTGAAAAGGTTTACTGTAGGCGATGAAAAGCAGAAACCACCCCCGGCACCATCAGTGGAAGCTGAAGCAACTGAGATCACGCCGGTACAACTGGTACCAACTCTGACTAAACGGGAACGTAAGAAGTTGGTTGACTCGGGTGTAGGTGCATTCGGAGGTAATGTGACTACGGAGCCACAGAAGCCACCAGTGAAGAAGGCGAAATCTCGAAAGGGAAAAGCCGAGAAAGCGCAACACTCGGAAAATTCAACTTCCGAGGAAGTGCGACATGCACTGGAATCAGATGTATCATCCCCACCAGTGGACACGCGCACAGCACGTAGGCGAGATCGTACTTATCATATGATAGCAAGGGATAAGAGAGCCTTCCTGAAGGACTACCAACCAATGGTACATGAATTGAGACCTACTAGGCAGCGGAAGAAAAAGCAAGCCGCAGCGAAGGATCAAAGTCATGGCGAATCAGGGGAGGATGACTCGGAGGATGATCCAATAGCACAAACACTGTTGGATCAACCCCAAATCAACGTAACGGAAGAACAACTGCGTTTCGTGGATATAGGTCCGGATGATGTGGACCATACACTGACGATTTGGAAACCAGGATGGACTCACAATTCCTGCGCTTACCCAAAACACCACTCCGACCGGCTTGGCGACAGAATTTTGATCTGGGCCATCCATACCAGACTCAGATTGAAATTCAGGAGGAGGGCCAACGAGAGTTGATCCGACAGCGGGCCAACAGGGCTTAGGTGTTTCGAAATACGTATGGAACGTACTTTCCAGACGTAATGAAGACCAAACCGGATTATACCATCTCACCGAGGTATGTGATAAATAGAGCGGTAAGAAAGTTTGGGTATGATTTGTGTAGGGATTCTAAATGTTACAATCGGCTAATATCAATGAGCACTGACGAAGGTAAGCAAGCACGCAAACTTTTCCGTCAGTTTCAAAAGATACTACCGAAGGTATTCAGAACTAGGAGAGATGGAAGTTTTGCATACTTAATTTGGTACGCAATTCGGGATCTTCTTGAAGACATTCCCGACTTGATATCAAACCATTTGGCACTCTATCAAGCCATATTGGCGTTTGAGATGTTGTCAGACAATGGAGGGGCAAACAGAATCCGATATTCTTCATCTGAAGCGCAATCTTCTCCTGGATTGGACGCAACAGCAATGTCGCGAATGGCATCGGAACAGGAGCCTAATCCAAATCCACCACCGGAAGGAAATCCACAGAGTGCCCCAGAGGTATTTCCGAAGGACAAACCGACCGAAGAGCCTAAACCTGATCAGGTGGAAGCTAGAAAATATTTGTCGTCATCGGGAGACAGTTCGCCCCCAGAGACTATCTCAACGACGACAAAAGATGCTGTCCCATCAGAAGCGTTCATTCACATTGAACAGGTCGATGGATCAAAGGATGAGGCAGACAACTGACTGCCTGGTCAGATGCAATTAGAAAAGAAGGGATCAGATCACTCTAGTAGTGATCTGAAAATTGCTGAATTCACTGTTCAAATGAACAAGGCTGAGGCAGCTTCACTCGAGGCGATGGATCTAGGTAGGATTGATGCCGCTAGTCTTTATATGACAATGGCTACGCACCTCCAGACTAAGATTGATTCAGAACTAAGAGTGATTCAGACCGAGAAGGCTGTGGAAGGCAAGAAGATTGTAAAGGACATAGGTAAACTACCGTATTCACAATCACTTACCCGACATGTTGTCTCGCTTCGTACCAGACTTTAACAAGATGGATAGGGAGTTACTCGCTACAGATTGGATGGACAATCCTAGTGGCTTAAGATCGCTGACAACATATATGGACCACATACCATAGATATGTTTGCCGCTCATCATAATGCACAACTGCCGAGGTACCGGACACTGGAACATCCGAAAGGAGACGGATTCCAGATCGACTTGTCTAACGAGAATGCCTGGGCGAATCATCCATGGTTATTAATACCACAGTTGCTAAATTATGTACACATTTAAGATGCTACCATCACGTAGTGTTGTTCCCTAAGACACTCAGATAAATGGCTACCACAGTTGATCTCAATGATACAATGTGAGCCGATCTATGTGGATAGAAAGATAAATACTTTTCTCTACCAGGGTACCCGTGCAGTCCAAAAGACGCCTTGGCGACATACTATAATATGTCGAATAGGTCCAGTTGGAACAACCAAGTGGACACCATCCGAGACTTTCAAACAGAAGGTTGAGGAATCCAAGATTCCACTCTTGATTCCTAAGTCTCAATGAGAGACTTGGACAACACAAGCACCTGCAGTATGTGTTTCCGAGATACAGCCAAATTCAAAGGAATCAAAGAGGAGCGCAACACTCGCGAAAGCCTTCTACAACAAGACACGGTCTGACAGGGAAACTGCATACCAAGCAGAAACTCGATTGCTTAAGCAATTGATGAATGACTTTCCCGAGGTATATGATCATGTGACCCAACTAATGGATAGATCAAACATTAGTCGGATTCACGATGTAGAAGCTTTAGGCGAGATTGGACAAGTCGAGTCTTCGAGTCCAGATGATGACGCGGTGGAATGCTCACCTCCTAATTTTTCAATGTAGCAAGTAAATCATAGGAGGCGATTCTGAAGTGGTTAAGACAAAATCATGCTCTTAAGCACATGGATATGGTTAGAACTGAGAAAGATTGCAAGAGGTACGGAATCGTACACCCGAACCTCAAGCAATATATATCTCAGGTGTATCACGAATGTAACAACTGCGAAGTTAACCGGATCAAGCGCTACGGATACGCACCTTTACGCAGCGTATCAGAAGACGAGCCGTGGCGCCGGGTTATCAATGATTTGGTTGAGCTACCCACGTCCGAACACACGAAGGATAAATATGTCTGTCACGTGTTTTTTGTCGCATCAAGATATAATGTTTTGTATCCGCTGAAAGATAAATCGACACAAACTGTGGCTGAGTGCATATATTAGTGCTTCGCAGATATCGGCTGGCCAGCTATTGTATGTTCCGACAACGATAGTGAGTTTACAGGAGATGTCATGACGACACTGTTAATCGTTGCGGGATCATGCCATAAGATGGGTGTACCTTACAAGCCTCAGACACACGGTGCGAACGAGGTACGACACAGAAAGATGAAGAGTTCATGCGAGCAGCACTACTTGATGATGCTGACATGTGTGGCCGTACTCAATCAATTGGGTATAGACACAGATGAACGAATCCCCTGATTCAGTCACTGGTACAACACCCGCTCACTATTTCCGGGGCCGTTATAGTGAATTACAGACCCCCTTCAACAAGGAGTCTCAAGATGATCATGTGTTACCATGGTTAGAGAAGATGCATCGGACCAGAGATGTGGTCTATCCTTGCTTAAGGGAGATGAAGTGTAGTAAAAGTCCCCTTAAACCACTATCAGTGTGGAGTTAGAATTAGTTTACAATTAATTCACACGAGGTGAATTATTTGTAGACACGTAGACAATCAAATATAAGAATAAATACACCGCACTGAGCCTCAGGGAGACTCAGTAGGTTTTAGTATCTTATTTTGATGTGTTTACTACAAGAGCGTATGAGCACCTCACGCATGGCTACAAGGCTTGTTCTGGGTTGGGATACTCTCGGGTCTATGCGTGTCTTCTCTTGCATCCGTTCCACTTTTTTTGTGGGACATGAATGGCCAGAAACAGCATGCGCGCTCCCGGAGTTCAATTCCGGTGCATTACCTTAGTCATACGCCACATCAACGGGTTAGATTGCAAAGGCAGTCGTGCGCTTGAGAAGATTACCGAGGCTTATAACGGGGCAAATGGACATGGCCCTGTATAAGAACAATATCAATAGAACGGAAAAATAGGGGATCGAACTAACGTCCGAGGAACCATAAAATGGACGCAGGCAATGGTAAAGGTTCGGCAATCGATACGTCTACATGGGCAGGTTAATGTGGCAAGTGGACATGGCCCTGTAGGAGAACAATAGAAATAGAACGGAAAGATAAGGGGATCGAACAAACGTCTGAAGAACCATAAAATGGACGCAGGCAATGGTAAAGGTTCGGCAATCGATACGTCTATATTGGCAGGTTGTGCTTTCAGCCCGAGAGATTCATATCCGTAACTCGAACACCAGCAGTCCTTCTGAATCGAAGTATATAAATGCCTTCCGTATCTCATAAAACATACATCTGTAGCCACTCAACAGCAGACATGTGTAGTAACCAACTATGTTTTCAAGCTAGTCAACGTCGCAATAGGGGACACTATCGAGCGATCGGATCTTTTAATTCATCGCCGTTCGCATCTTTCTGTCCGCCCCAGCTTTCCGGTTGTGGTTGCCGAATCTGCTTTTGTTCTTATCCCTATACGCCTTGTCTCGGTCACTCAGCTCATCGTTCTTCACCCCGCTAGGCCCATTTGTTAATCCTCCCCATCCTCTGCCACGACCCTTCCCACTCTCCCCAGTATTCGCAAACGAGCCACCAAACGTACCCGACTCCGTTTTAGTATTGCTATGACTATTATTGGATAATTGGTCACTACTGTCGCCGGTAGTACCTACTCTGCCTCTTCCCCTCCCCCTACTCGGTGCTTGCGAGCCCGAAGTCCCTTTATTCGTGTCTTTAGCCCCCCCCTTCTGTTTCCCCCTGCCTCTACCTGAACTATCACTACCGCCACTATTACCGCTTTTACCACCCGCTTTCTTGTTATCGTGTCGGTTGTTCTTACCACTTTGTGTGGTGTTATGTCCACTTTGGATGTCGCCGTTATTACTACCTCCATTACTGCTATTGTTGTTGCTTTGGTTTAAACTGTTTTTGTTGTCTTGTGTACCCTGCGCGTCGGCTGTATCGTCCGCTACGCCCACCGCCAACGAATCAAACGTGTCATCGTATTCGTCGTCATACTGTGAGAAAAAAATTGAGATGAGTACTATACATACGGATAGCGAAAAATGAATTGAAGACATCTTCGCGCGTACTGTGACAAGTAAGACAGTAAGTACCGTAAAGCTTGATAAACGGACAAACCAGAAGTATCATCATACAGATAGGCATAAGACAATTGGACTCAAACGTACCATAGTACACTTAAGGCAGCAAGTATCGTGAAGCTTGGTAAAAGGACGCATCAGAAGTATCTTCGTATTTGTCATCGGCATCAGAACGTGGGAAGTCAAACAAAACCCATAACAACTACACATACAGATAAGCATACGACAATTGGACTCAAAGGTACCATAGTACACATAAGGCAGCAATTATCGTAAAGCTTGGTAAAAGGACGCATCAGAAGTATCTTCGTATTTGTCATCGGCATCAGAACGTGGGAAGTCAAACAAAACCCATAACAACTACACATACAGATAAACATACGACAATTGGACTCAAAAGATACCATGGTATTCATCTTCATAGAACGAGAACATCTTTAAATACAGATAGGACTACGACAATTGGACTCAAAAGATACCATAGTACTCATCTTCATAGAACGAGAACATCTTTAAATACAGATAGGACTACGACAATTGGACTTAAAAGATAACATAGTACTCATCTTCATAGAACGAGAACATCTTTAAATACAGATAGGACTACGACAATTGGACTCAAAAGATACCATAGTACTCATCTTCATAGAACGAGAACATCTTCAAATACAGATAGGACTACGACAATTGGACTCAAAAGATACCATCGTACTCATCTATATGCAGCGAGAGCAGCTTCACAGAGAGTGTGCTGAAGCGCAGGAGCGTATGCGGACCAAGCTTACACCCATGTATGTATATATGTATGTATGTATGTATGTATGTATGTATGTATGCATGTATGTATGTATGTATGTATGTATGCATGTATGTATGTATGTATGTATGTAACAACGGTGTTCTTATAACATGTATTTCATCCAGCCCAATGTCCTTGCCCTGTGGCATTTTGATTGTAGATTCCATTGCTTTGTACTGTTTTGGCGCCACTCCCAAACAAGTCTCTCTGTCACATAAACTATCTGTAGTGTAATGAGATGTACAAACACTTCGGTAACTAAACGAGCCCAATGGCCTGAGCGGTAGTCCAGGGAACGGATTGCTCACGAGGCGAGTTGTTATAACCTCCAAGCATGCCAAAGATGTATACGCACACCAGAAAGTGGGGCGGAGGGGGGGGGCGTGTGCAAGCAGTGTAGGTGCACACTAGAGATTAGGGATAGAGTAGAGGTTGGATGGGCATTCACAGATGATATACTACACCTCACCACTCATTCGCTAGGGTTCAAGATAGGCCGTGCAAGTGAAAGGAGACTATTGGCAGCCTGGCCCACACAATCCTCTATACGGACACACCATCCCCAGGCCAGTGAAATAGGCGGTAGCTGTAGGTAGCCATAGGGCGGTAGCTGTAATAGGTAGCCATAGGTCATCTCGCATCATCCAAGAAGACGAGACAATGCCTACCGAGTCATGCATGCACACACTAAGTAGACTAAACAATGGGGTGCATGGTCACACACATTGCCCATACCAGAGCGACATAGCAGGCTCCATACATGCAGGCGTACAATCCTGCACGAACACACATACACACACAAACACAAACACAAACACACATCTGTTGCATACCAAATCGTAAGCTTTAAACTTAGCGTTCTTATAACCCCTCATATCTACTGTGTCCAAACCCGCCTCCTTCGCCTCGTGCTTGGCAAGCCGAGCTTCCTACACAGTTACCGCAACGGCAAGGAGAAAACGTAACGGCCGGTGAATATACGTTCAACGTGAATGCACAAACGATTGATATAAAAACAGTTCCACTTCCCTAGACGGACATACTCATCAGAGGCAAAACGTACTGATTGAGATTGTATTTCAAGCGATGGACCGTACATTTTGATAACAAAACGTACTGCTTGTTTGTTTAAACGTACTGTTTGATAAACAAAACGTGCGGCTCGATTGTCAAAACATTGTGTTGGATGTTGGAATATCAAAGTGTCCTGTGCGATTGTTAAAACGTAGTGTTCTATTGTTAAAATGCAGTATTATATTGTTAAAATGCAGTGTTCTATTTTTTAAGCGTAGTGTTCTACGGTTAAAATGTAGTGTTCTATTGTTAAAATGCAGTATTCTATTGTTAAAGCGTAGTGTTCTATTGTTAAAATGTAGTATTCTATTGTTAAAATGTAGTGATCTATTGTTAAAATGTAGTATTCTATTGTTAAATCGTACTGTTCTATTGTTAAAATGTAGTGATCTATGGTTAAAGCGTACTGTTCTATTGTTGAAACGTACCTCTGCTCTATCGTGTTGATCCTGCACCGCCTGTTTGGTCAGCTCGGTAACACTCGCATCAGGCCTTGCGTATGAGGTCATATCACTGGTCTTATTTCTGCACGTGACGAAATACGCAGTGAGTGATTAGACTTACAATAGTATACATAGGTCATATCACCGGTCTTATTTCTGCACGTGACGGAATAATGAGCGAGAGATTATAATTACAATAACGTACACATGGGGCAATGCAATTGACTTTGTTTCTGTATGGGACCGGTTTCAGGGTGTAGGGTTTTAGGGTTGACGCAGTCGGCAGCAGATCGGTGTGTGTTGCATGTGTCATCTAGAGTCTAGGGTTTAGCCTTCACACATACCTTTTCCCAATGTACACAACAGTGATACCATACGTACACACATAGTTCTTCCCCTTGTACACAACAGTGATACTACACGTACACACATACTTCTTACACAAGTACACACATACTTCTTCCCCTTGTACACAACAGTGATACTACACCTACACACATACTTCTTACACTTGTACACACATACTTCTTTCCCTTGTACACAACAGTGATACTACACCTTAACACATACTTCTTACACTTGTACACACATACTTCTTTCCCTTGTACACAACAGTGATACTACACCTACACACATAGTCCTTCCGCATGTACACACATACTTCTTCCCCTTGTACACAACAGTGATACTACACCTACACACATACTTCTTACACTTGTACACACATACTTCTTTCCCTTGTACACAACAGTGATACTACACCTACACACATAGTCCTTCCGCATGTACACACATACTTCTTCCCCTTGTACACAACAGTGCCGTCGTCCAGCGTCTGGTTAAAACCTCGTTGATAGTGAACCGCGTACTCTTGTGTGTCCACCGCAGCGGCTGCCTTGCCTTTGCCCGTGCCACTGCTAGATACTGATCTCTTATCGGGTGTTGTAGTGGGTTGTTTGCTGGCGACATACGAGCTGCAGAGGTAAGCAGCGGGAGGGGGCGGAGGGGGTGGAATGTTGAATAGGATCATATGGGGTATAAATAGATATAGTATGTGTACACAGGAATCTGATTATAAGTCTAATTATGTCTATACTTGAGTTTAAAACTTTGCGGTGGTTTCGAGCGGTGGTGATGATAGGAAATTCACGAGGAAAATCGGGATATAATCGAATTGGTTTCCGATGGAAATAAATCTAGGTGCGCGTAGACTATACATATATATATGTATATATATATATATATATACACA
>NW_014040315.1:88128-103068 GCF_001186125.1 Sphaeroforma arctica JP610 | reverse complement strand
GTGTGTGTGTGTGTGTGTGTGTGTGTAGTGTGTAGTAGTAGTAGTAGTATATATATATATATATATATATATATATATATATATATATATATATATATATATATATATATATATATATATATATATAATATATATATATATAATATATATATATATATATATATATGTGTGTGTGTTGATGTATATATATATATATTATGTATCATGTATTATATCTATCGTTCTATATGTATATGTATGTATGTATGGGTAAGGTATATATATATATTATATGTATATATGCAAGCTAGGAAATGGAGCAGTGAGCTTGGGATTTCATTTGAAAGCTTAATTGTGTTAGTATTCACAAATGTATTCATTGACGTAAATACCATTGTATATAGAAAGATAATAATGCGTCTCTCTGATGCATACCAATAAATAACGTTTAATGATGGAACTGTTTTTGTTTGTATATGTTGTTAATATCGTGTCAATAGTGTGTTTTATAGTTGAGGTATGTACATATCTACTGCTGTATTTCTCAGCAAGGGTGGAGTATGTATCACTGCATCATTGGTTTTTGTAGTTTACCCGAATGTCCACAAGTTGTCACTCAAACCTCATACATCCAAACAGGTTTACAGTCGTATTGACGATCATAACACCGTATAATTACCAGCTATACATCTTACAGTATTTGTCAACAGAAATATACTAGTCAATGTCCACACTATATATCTAAAACACACAGGCTTGTGATTTAAAAATATCACCCATTAGCACTAACAGTATGCTCAAATTGTACAGGTTGGCATCACGAGACGCTTTGGTTGCAGTCCTTCACTATGGTGCCCGTCGACTCGTTAGGGCTGAAGCTACAAGAAGTCGTCACATACCCCAAGACACGTCAACCGTACGATGATCTAGGTATGATCTTTTAAATATACGCATGTGGGTTTGTAAAAAAAATGAACAATAGGCACAGACGAAGCTTGTAGAAATTACATGAATTGAATATCAATCTATGTGTAAATATTTGGTAAATGCAAAAAAAAATCTATCACAATGTTAATCACTTATGTGTGTTGTGTATATATACATAAATATATATATATATATATATATAAGTATACATATGTATATGTATATATATATATAGCATCTGTGTCTGTGCCTGTTACTGTTACTGTTTCTGTTTCTGTTGTTTCATTTATATGTGCGTGTGTATATATACATATATATATTTGTGTACCTATGCATTTCCATATAGATATCTAGTTGTTGTTTAAATGTAGTATGTTCCTGCATATGCGATGTTCATCTGTACATTTTTTATGAATCATCCGAAATTGTGCAACAATTATTTGGACAGGTAAAGTCGACGGTATTGCGAAGGTCCTGAACGTCAACCTAAAGACTGGTTTGAGCAACGAACAGGTAAAGGAGCACAGAAAGAAATATGGCCCAAATGTTCTGCCCGAAGTTGAGATCAAATCTTTCTGGGAGTTAGTAATGGAAGGTATCTATATATGTACTCGATATTGTTCTCTGTGCTTGCTATAATTTGTTATAACATATATACCATGCATGGATTTAATGTATAGAATATCCGAATGTCTACAATCGCAGATATCAGTTACCATTAGTGTGTTTTTTTTGTCGCGTTTCTTCCTTAGATTTATATGTCTGTGCTCCACCCGCACATGCGTATTCGTGTCAGAATTCATCGTCCGGGTTTTACCATGGCACATAGCTTGTCTGCGTGTGTTTGAAAACATTATTAGTCTTCTCCGGTACGGCATAAAGTCCGTCGACTTTCCCCATATTCGTGAGATAAGCAATGTATTGCAATGAAACTGTACTAGTGGTATCTATAAAATGTGAAGCGTGCAGGGTAATTATGTAGTGCTAGAGTGTAAATTTCAATAGCAATATCTCTGATAGATATCTACGCCACGTTTTGGATCAGTCCGTCTGTCTGATATATACAATTCATCTGGTCCGGTCAGAAACCATGTATTCTTTTGGACCAACAATAGTGCGCCACATGCAGACAAATCAATATCTACTGGCACCATAGCTCAATAGTAAACAATAACTCGTACCAAACGCAGTCAATTTTTGATAGAAGGATTTAAACATCAATGTCTGGAAGCGATCACATTTGAATGTAGCGATCCACCAACATGAATCACATCCACTGAAAATACCACATTGTTTATTCCATACAACATCAAATATTCTGAAATTTGTTGTACTGAACCTCTGGGGCAACTCCAATCTCTATCCACCCAGGCTTTGAGGACAAAACCCTGATCCTTCTATCCGGAAGTGCCATCATAAGTCTTATCTTGGGTATCCGAGAAAACCCCAGCACCGGGTGGATTGAAGGCACGGCGATTATCATGGCTGTGCTGATTGTGGTATTTGTCACAGCCATCAACGATCACGAGAAAGAGAAGCAGTTTAGGACACTCAACGCCAAGAAGGATGCTCGTTTGGTGAAGATCTTAAGGTATGGTGACACGTGCATTGCGTTAAAAAATTGGTTCTATCATTCATAAACTCTAGCTACTCTGTTGTTACATGTGTGTTTGTAGATACATGGTCTAGTAGTTGTCATGAACGCGTGCGTTAAGGTGCGCCATTGGAGGTGTTCCCTCGTGTACATTGGTATATTAGAACTATATACATACACATCCATCGACATGCATAGTATGCATGCACTCCCTGTGCGGATTTGGTTTACGAGGGACTCTTTCAAAGAATCTGATAGAGGGTGTGTGGGGAGGTGTTTTTTGTATTAAATGCTGATAAGGCGATATGTTGACATGGATTTCAACCATGACTAAAGCTGCCATGTGAAGATTTGCTTTGTGGCGTTGACGAGGACTTCTGCTTAATCATCTCGTTGATCGTGTCTTGAATTCGTGTGCTTTTTTTTTTGCTTAAATAACACATTAGAAATGGAGAACCCCAGCAGCTGCTCGTGGATGAGATCGTTGTAGGCGATGTTTTGTTTGTGGAGACAGGCGATGTGTTGCCAGTGGATGGTGTGCTGATGTATGGCTCAAACATTGAATGCGATGAGAGTGCCGCAACAGGAGAGAGTGATCGCATCAGAAAATCGCACACTGCTGCGAAGGCTGATGTTTTCTTCGTCTCTGGTGCTCAGGTGTGCGAAGTGTACACAACATCGCATAACTAGTTGATAGATACATATTTGATGTTTAGTATATACGTATTGTATATATATTTACTTCTTAAACCCTGAAACCCTATACCCTAAAATCTATATGTATATGTATAATCACATGTATATATATATATGTATATATAAATTGTACTGTATATATGTTTTGTATATATACATGCATATGTTTAATCACATGTATATGTGTTTATAGATATACTTCAAGAGTCTCTGAATGTTTTATTAATATGCTACTGTCACTTATAGGTCATGGATGGTGTAGGTAAGATGCTGGTCACGGCTGTAGGCACAGGTTCCTTCTATGGTAAGGCCATGATGGGATTGCGTGTGGAGACTGAGAACACGCCTCTGCAGGACAAGCTGGAGGATCTGGCCAACCAGGTATGGTGGTATAGCATTATATTTCAGAGATCATATCTATTTGAAAGGAGGGCCGTGTTTTTGCTCTTATGGGTGCAGTATAATTATTCTTAGAACACCTGGAGCCTCGATCTGAGCATATTCCAAAACATGGAAAACACCTTCCTGTGATCTAGATGTGCTCGATTACACGTTCCCTGATTTATTTTCATCCCTTTTCCCCAGATCGGATTCTTCGGACTGATTATGGCTGTGATCACTGTCGGCTGCTTGGTTGCCCGAGAGTACTACACATATCACATTAACGACATGCCCTTGGATGAGCACTTTGTCTCTGCGTTGGTGCGCTTCGTCATTACGGGTATCACAATCTTAGTAGTGGCCATTCCAGAGGTATGTCAAAACTGATCAGTCAGAGGAAAATAGGGTTCAAGGCATAGAATGAGCAGATTGGATATTGCTTAGCAGTTTTTGGTCTATGCGAATATCAACAGGATCGTATTATACATTTTTTAACTTTTTTTTCTTCATTCTGTCAATAACAAATATATATATTTTTTTTTGGTATAGGTACGTATAAGTCCACGTATATCTTAATTGCCTGATTAATTTTAGTAGCATTCGTATAAGAAATTTCTTTTAACAGATCACCAAGAACATAGCTTTATCCAGTGTGTATTGACATCAGACTTTTATAATTACAGGGTTTGCCTTTGGCAGTTACTATGGCTCTGGCCTATTCTACCATCAAAATGTTAGAAGACAATAATCTGGTGCGCAAATTAGAAGCGTGTGAGACTATGGGAGGTGCCACCACCATTTGCAGTGACAAGACCGGTATGAATGTGTGTATTTGGGATATGATCATAAATTTTTGTAATATTTTATTTCCAATGTATAGGTATGTTCAGACTTTGAAATCAGGATATGTGTTTATTGTGTATATTTCTGTGGACACGAGAGTGGGCAGAAACGCGATGATTGAAACTATCATATGGCTCAATACTCGTGATAGAACCCATTTCGTCCTCGTTGAACCTGCGATTGTGTATCAAATTATTTCTTTGTTCAAAATGAAACTCAAAAGACAAAAGTAAATACACCTACTCAACTTCTTCATGGGTGCATAGATCAGTGCGTCCGAAGGTTGCTCAACCCCGAGTATTAAGTGCTATTATGTCGAACATTTATTCACACTCTTCAAAGTTTCTGATCTCGGAAACATTGAATTCACATTTCGGCGCTCCCTTCTATCCTTTAGGAACACTTACGCAGAACAAAATGACTGTTGTGCGAGGATACATTGCTCAGCAGAACACCACCCTGGAGGAAACCGAGTCTCCCCTGCCACTACGTGTAGACGAGAAAGTAATTGAGCTGCTATCCGTTGGCATAGCAACCAACACCACGGCATATGTTCCTGAAGGCCACACAGAGTTTGTGGGAAACAAGACCGAGAGTGCCCTCATCGGATACATTAAGGAGATGGGATACGATTACAAATTGGTATGTCCGTGTATGCACATCCTTGGTTGGTGTATGACGTATATTTACACTTATAAATGTGCATATGTGTACATAGTCGCACCCGCTTGTATTGCCTACTATAGTAAGTTGGTCACTATACGTGTCTCCAGAACATACCTTTACACTTTTTCTCGTATTTATGCTTCGCATGAATTTTTTTATATCACGCACTAATTGCAACATTCATCCATGTGCTAGATTCGACGAAGTGTCGATCAGAAGGCTATCTTCCCCTTCTCGTCCGCCAGAAAGAGAATGTCTTCGCTTGTGAAGCAGCCCAGTGGTGTGCTCAGACTGCATTGTAAAGGTACGTGACATCTTCCACACAACAACATACCGTGACAAACTTCCGAATTATGCTTGTATATTGTCAAAGAGTCAGTTTATGTTCAATAAAGCTATCGGCATAGACTGTATGCTACTCGTTCTGATTGAATATCTGAATGAACACTTGAAGATTCTACAATACTTATATGTTGGTTCGTCGACTGTGTGCCGATAGTGTTCTACGCTGAACCCCATATAAGCATAAGCGCTCTACACCAATTCCAATCCAAGCACTTATGTTATCAGATCTATATATATATGAACATGCATAATATATACACACCTGTTCGCTAATGTGATTTTTGTGCTCTCCCACTTTCAGGCGCGGCTGAGCTTATTCTGGACATGTGCGACACCTACATCAACGCCAAAGGAGATGTTGTTCCCCTAACTGCCGACGATTCCAAAGCCAACCACAATATCATCCAAGAATACGCCTCGGAAGGTCTAAGGACCATCTGCCTGTGTTACACAGACATGGAGGATGGTGACCAAGATTGGGAACACTCTAAGCCTGACGAGACAGAACGTATGACTCTGTTGGGTATTGTGGGCATTGAAGATCCCATCCGTCCAGAGGTGCCTGAGGCTGTGCGGCGCTGTGCGGCGGTATGTTTCCTCGTGTTCGAATCTTTCTCATATATATATATGATTAGAAATATGTATACCTATTTTATTGGTGATGATGTATACAGCTTATCATACACGATGGATTCGCTTGAGATGTTTTTATGTGCTGTTTTCTCTGATAGATAGGAAGTGAATACCCGTTCGCAATGTGAAGAATGTGATAGACAATTATTCTCCTGCTATACACAACAGTTCCCCGCCAGATTTGGCGTTTGTTGGTTTATATTTTGAATACCATCATTTGTAGCGACTGGATATCCATTGATTCACGGTCCACTCAAACGTGTACTTTTCTCGCACTTGAAGTGTTAAGCCTTCCAATATCTCATGGTATCTACATCTCTATATACAGGCCGGAATCAAAACTCTAATGGTCACTGGTGACAACTCAGTCACCGCAAAGAACATTGCCAAGAAATGCGGCATCTACAACGAAAAGGCCGGTAAGTAGTAATTGTTTTCATACATCTTTTTTAAGCTCAACAGTGTATGTTTCATTGATTAACAATCTACTTATTCTTGAGGCAGCCCTCGTGCACGTTTAGGCCTTTATCAGTGTTTTATCTATTTTATGTCGGTCATTTAGTGTATTATCATATGTTTGTAGCAGTCTTATATATATATTTTTTTGGATTGTGTTCATAGCGTACAATGCACCATCTCCCCCAGGCGACTTACTGTTTCACATCGTATTAGCGCACAACTATGCGCAAGCAATTTGATTCACCTTTCTTTATACTGATCCCACTCATAACCTCAGGTGGATTGGTTATGGAAGGCCCGGAGTTCCGTCTGCTAAAGGACAAGCCCCACGAGCTCATGACTGTAATTTTCCGACTGCAAGTACTCGCTCGCTCGTCTCCTTTGGACAAACAGATTCTCGTAGAGGCACTGAAGAAAAGCAACCACGTTGTGGCTGTGACTGGCGATGGCACCAACGATGGCCCTGCGCTAAAGGTACGCTTGTGTGAGCCCTGCTTGATTTCAGCATTAGTTGAGGAATACATCGTATACGGACACGCATGTGTACATCCAGTTTATAATCACACGTTAATGTATACATCTGCGTGTTTGTTTGTCTAAGATACTGCTAGTTTTTCCTGTTTACAGCTATATTTTCCTGGGTCACGTAGTGTTTTGTGTAAATGTCTGCGGTATCGCAAACCTACTCCAATTGCTTGTCAAGCTACACCCCACATACGCTATGTGCATGTACCTATAACATATTGTATTCTAATAATTGATCTTTTCTGATTCCGTATGGCTTGTATATGGTTTAAGTGCTCCGCGCTTGTGGTCGTATCACTTCAGTATTGGATACTGTTCCGCGTTCGCCGAGAATAGCAAAGTGCACTCGTTGCTTTTCTTCATATACTAGTCCACTCTGACAAGCGCCCGTATCAGTAGCATGCAAGTACTTTCGATATTATACATCTAGTCACGTATACATAAAACCAATCAGTCTCATATCATGTCCTGGCTTCTCTTAATATCCTACCCCCTCCTGTATTACACATTACAAATGTACCAACCCATATACACACGTGCAGATGGCACATGTGGGATTTTCCATGGGAATCACCGGCACAGAGGTGGCTAAGGAGGCGTCGGATATCGTTCTCATGGATGATAACTTCTCGTCGATTGTCAAGGCTGTAAGCTGGGGCAGAAATGTGTACGATTCCATCCGCAAGTTCATTCAATTCCAATTGACAGTTAATATTGTGGCTGTGATCTTGGCGTTCTTGGGTAGTCTGTCGTCGGAAACGGGCGAGTCCCCTCTCAAACCCGTTCAGGTAAATTATAGCAATCATTTGTGTGTTATTCTCAGTAGCTTTAAGTTTGTATTGTGTCGGTACTTGTCTGTGTCTGGCTCTGTCTACTTTTCATTTGCAAGACCTTTTAAAGTGCTAGACAAAACGACTGATCCGTCTTCTCGCGCCGTATTATGTACACACAACACATACGGCAGCTGCTTCATGAATCCCTTTCTTTTACACTATATATACACACACAACACATATACGGCAGCTGCTCTCCGTTAACGTGATCATGAATCCCTTTCTGTAACACTTATATATATACACACAACACAGCTGCTGTGGGTTAACCTGATCATGGACACCCTAGCTGCCTTGGCCTTGGCCACTGAATCTCCATCACCCGACCTTCTCAACCGCCCGCCCTACGGCAAGAATGCGCCTCTGATCAGTCGCATGATGTGGCGCAACATCCTGGGTCAGGCTTTTTTCCAGTTTATTGTGAACTTCTACTGTCTAAAAGACCCTGAATCGGTATGTACCAGCTTAGATAAGATACCTTAGGTAGCTGGAGCCGCCAGATTTGTAAGCTTCACTTGCTTGTAATATATATATGTCTGTTTGTCTGTCTGTATTGATATATATATATATATATATTACGTTTTTCTTATTGTAGTTAGAATATACTTTTGTTTCTTGCTGCTGCTGGCTGTAAGCATGCGGAATTGATTTAGCCCATTTTTTACTTGGTGTTAGAATTGTTCGCCAAGATATTAATGCTGTGTGGCTATCTTTTTTTTAATCTATGTATACTTGTAGTTTTCAAGGATGTGCTGTGCATAATGGTGCTTCAGGATCGGAGATACTTCGCCGGTGCACCTCCGTGTTTAGCACACTACGGACTTATCACTGACACTGAAAGTGTGATTGTTCTGGGTTAATACTGACACGTTCAGCTCGAAACTGTATATTCCTCCTGCTTTCATCCACATATGTGCATTATCCTTTTAGTGCTGATAATGAATACAATGATATCACCCTGGCTGTATATAGGCTTACAAGTCTCGTCACTCAATGGTTGTCCAATCGATCTAAAATTTGGATTTTGGCACAGATTTTCGGACCAACTGACAACGGACTGCCGTATGAAAGTGCATCTAACCACCTGCTGCACATGACACTGTTCTTCAACACATTCGTAATGTGTCAGCTGTTCAACGAGATCAACTCCAAGAAGATTCATGGCGGTACGAAACGAGCAATGGTGTTATAATTGAACTTAGCTTTACTATTTACTATTTTTATGGGTTTAGGTTAGGCTAAACCCTTTTTGTGTACACACGTGTGTGTGTGTACCAGTATGTTTATACATACACTTGTACCTATCCTAATTTCGCACGTCGGCATGTTGGCTTGTGCGCGCGCCCGTGCAATAGTTTTATATCTTACCTAATGTTTCCACCGCATACTCGGGTTATTTATATTTTATTTATAAACGTTCTGGAGGTACTGGAGATGGTACTGCGTTACTTTTCTGTAGTGTAAATCGACGTTAGCTGGCTTTGTTGTCTTTGATTGTTGGTTTTGTCAGTAGCTTCAATTCTCTTCAGTTCTTAAACAGCTGCACAACTATTTGTATCTCTAGCCACCTCGATATTGTTAGCGATTCCATTGAGTCTGATTGTAACACTATCCTGTCCACCGATCACTTTATTTTTACCTTGCAGAGATCAATGTGTTCGAGGGCTTCTTCGCATCGCCTATGTTCCTGATTGTCATGCTTTTTACGCTATTCTTGCAAGTGCTGATGGTACAGTATGGTGGCGATTGGGTGGGCTGCACGCCTCTAAACCGTAAGTGGCGGTTAACTGTAAATGCTTTTTTGTTTTACCTGTATCCTGAAGGGTGTGCCAGTGAGGTGAAGATTCACGCAAATACAAACATAATTTGAAAATACATGTAGGCACATCCATCTGCTCCAGTGCAATTCGCCTGTACATCTCTTTGTCCTGGTAACTCTCAATGCTGGTATCTGCGAGTGTAGTGTCGTGAACATTGTGTTATTCCGTTCTTTCCTCGTGTTAGTACATATTAGAACCCATATATATATATGGTATAGTGGGCTCATATATACGGCCAAAAAAGTTCTTCTTATATACAACGGCATATGAGTTCTATTTATCTGTCATCGGTACTGTGTCTGTAGAATGTAGAATCCCGCATATCCGCGATGTACCTATTCAGGCGCATGTATAGTGTTGAATTACGCAGACTAAATAGGCGCGAGTACTCAAGTGATTGCCTGTTGACGTTGCATGTCAATCCCTTACTCACCATGCTTACCCACATTCTGATCGCCAGAGGACCAATGGATCCGTACCATCGTTATCGGTGCACTGGGCATTCCCGTGGGGACTCTCATCCGTCTGCTGCCTGACTGGGGTCTGCCTCGCACTGGAAACAAAGCCGCACGCGACAAGTTCAAGGGTGCCGTGAATGCCGTCAGGAACGAGGGTCATCACAGGGAAAAGCACGACCTCAACTTGGTCGAAGCCTTCAGACGAAAGGTGTGTGATGTTGTTTGTTACTTTATTGCCAGCGAGGATTGTACTATGAGGGATTTTTTTATCTTTTTTTAACATAGTCACGCACCCTAATATAGTCACACACCCTTTGCAAGCTGGAGTTTCTTTGAGGTCATTATAAGGCATTTTAATACATACTATCGTTCAACTCGGGCCGGAATCATGATCTTACGCAAGCGCCATGCCGCTGTAATGTCCCCCCTTGCAATAAGAAGTCCATGCTCATATGTTTTTATATATACTACCTATCCCTTATTACAGCACTCACACGAGCGCCGATCCTTGTCCAACGAGGAAAGCAAGAAATCGAACTAGTTAGTATTAGTGTCGTAAGGTGGAGTGTGTGTGGCAGTGTGCCATACAATTAGCATGTCTCGCACAGGCATGTGCTCATACCCAAACAACTTGTGTAGTGGTACGTCCGATGCCTGTAGTGAGATGTAAACCAACACAAATACGAGCGCCTTCAGGCTGGAATACTGTGCTGCTGTGTAAAGGGTGCAGTCACCTCCGGATCGATTTCACAGTGGTGTTTGACCTTAGAGAGCGAGTCGCTCGTTGCCGCTTTCTGCTGCATAGTATCTGAATTTTCAGCAGTGATGAAAACTCGGCAAACATTCTATTCTGTGTATTCGCCACTGTCATGTTTTTTTGTAGTGTATCGTATGCCTGTGCACGCGATGCGCAGATGTACAAGCACGAGCCAGCACAAGCTTGTAAATAGGCTCTACTTGAAAGCATGTAGTTGCACACACTGTGGACGGTTGAAGTGTGCTCATATGGGTTAGAAACGGCTTGTTGTGTTGTAACGCAAGCATGTGCTTGCAACTGCGCAGGTAAAGTAGCAGTTCGACCTGAGAGTGCCTATGTCCGTTTCGGCTATGTGTCTGGATGCCCAACAGGTTTGATTATGCAGTATAGCTCGAGATAGGGGAAGTGAGCCTGCGAGTGTACATAGGCGAGTGTATAGAGCGAGGAATACGAGACAAGACTGACAAACGAGCGAGCCTCGTTAGGTCACCGTATGACTTGTGTATGTTGAGAGGTAGTAAGCAAGTGTAATGTATCTATGGCCAATAAAATGTAAAAATTGAAAATGGACTCTTCGGGTGAACGAAATCTTCCAGTTCGTGAAGTATCCGCTGGTATACAGTTGTCCGTGTTTTTGTATATTCAGAGTATTGCATTTGTATTTACGTAGGTGTTCTGGGTGTATTCTGGTATACAGTACTTCATATCTTATTTTTACAACTGTGTGCTATAGAGGTGCGCACTTGTGTGGTGCTAGCATTAAACGAGCGAATATAATTAAATATAATCATAGGGGGCGTGTACGTTCGAAAGCTGTCACTTATTATAAAGCATCGTTTATAATAGTAGGCATTGTTGTTGATCTCAGTTTAAAGTATGTGTAAAATTCACTAACGACTGGTTCGTAGTCATATATGTACCAAAGGCGTTTTATATATCAGCACAGCGGCCTCGACCGCGTGGTTCTCTGTGGTTGCTAAAGTGTGCGTGATAGCTTCCACTATAGTCGTCACTTATTTACGTTGTGTATGCAGTCAAATTAATGGGAAGAATCGTTTCAAGGGTCGCCACAGTGATATCGGACTCAGTTGCATTTACAATCACCAGACTAATGACTGTTCGGGGAACATGATTTCCGCGGTGTCGAAGTCAATTTTTGTGACATTTGGATTGTTTCGATCGTTTGTACAGTCGTTTCGACCTCACTAGTATATGCAGCGTCCACCGTGGTGTCAGTTTCGGTTTCAGGTTCAGCCTGTGTTAGTTCCTTGATGGAGGTTTGCATAGTGTAGATCACAAATGTTTCATACTCGGGTACAATTGTTCATAAAGTTTGGATTTCAGTGGTGTCCAAAGTCACAGTTGAATCTACAGTTTCGATCATCACGTCTGCCTTATGAATAGTTGTATATCCAGTATGAATAATAGGAATAGATTCGGTATAAACATCGGACACTTGAGGCTTGTTATAGATCTCAGACACCTCGGGCTTGAGACAATGCTCCGGTTCGGATAGAGCAGGATATGCAAACGATAGTAACGAACTTTACCGTGGATAATTGTATTTATTGTTGAGGTATGTATAGTAACGTGATTATTATGATACACAACGACATAAAGTATTATGTAGACAATATTTATTATAGATCAAAGTTTTGTGATCAAATGGCAACATTGAGAATTCTCATCTTGAAGATTGTGGAGATTACGGAAGATCGGTTCAAGGAAGAACACCCAAATATGCAGGTGTAACAGTTCATGTTTGCTTGAGAATCAACTATTGGTTTTTTTTAATATATAATGTAATAAAAACAATACTCTAATATACAAATAAGTTCGGAAATAGTTGGAAAGACTGCTGTCAGTGTCTGCATGTGTGTGGCCGGCGGTTTGTGGAATGTGGAAATGTGGACAGTCCCGTCACACGATCACAGCGTCACGGGTCAGAAAATATCTGTGACGTATTTACTGTCAGAGATTCAGATTCAACTCGATGACGTTATTTTCATTTATTTTGAAAAATATACTGGAAAAGAATTTTAAATACATCGGCCTGTCAGCTGGACGACTCAGATACTCGGAACTCAGACTGACTGATACGTCATCAGACCGTCAGTTAACATTTAGTTAATACCGATTGCCGAAGGCCGAAGGTCGCCGGGCCGCCGGCGATGGCCCAAAGCCTCGCGAAGGGGCTGCCCGTAGGGCGAAGGGTGAAGCCGCGAAGGCCAAATTCCGAAGCCTCTGGAGTCTGGGAGAGTATGTGACTGTAGTGTGAGACTGGTCTCAGTGGTCTGTAACAATGTGACTTATGCGAACTATTTTTAATATATTTTATTTAGACTGTGTTGTCTGTGAAACACTAAACACTCAGTGCCCCAGTGGTCTGTGAGTGTGACGAGTGTGATGAGTCTGATGAGACGTGTCGGTGTGACCGTGTAAGTATGACTTTTTATAATTAGTCTGTGAAACGTGAGTCCGGACTCATGAATGACTCGTGACTCGTGACTCGTGACTCGTGACTCGTGACTTGTTACTCGTGACTCGTGGAGTCGTGAGTGTGAGGCTTTAGTAGTGAGCCTATGAGACTCTGAGTAGCTCAGTAGTATACCCTGAATGAGTAAAGGTTTTATCACTTTCTGATTTTAGACCAGTAATATGGTCAGTCTCAGCCTCTCAGGTCTCAAATACTTGTCATACTGCGAGTGAAGTGCCCAGGGCTCCAGAGTATGAGTTAGTCTACTCTTGTGGCTAGTGAGTCTCTAGAGTAAGTGCGCCTACTATTTTAAAAAAAATATGTAATATTTTAAAAATAGCTACATAGTATATATTTAGATGTAAGTAGTAGGCCGGGTCCACAGACCAACCCGAGCCGCCAAATTGAGCAATTCACCAAAAAGGGTAGTCCAAACTCCAAAGTATCACCGACAGTACAATACAAGCTGCTTTTAAAAGGCAAGAGATATCACTCTATTCTGCAAAGTGTAAATTTGGTTCGTAGACAACTCAACATATTATCATCATGCATAACTACATGTTCGTACAACATTTAAGCATCAGTATTTATTTTGACTGCACAGTTTCATGAACCCGATTCCACTGAATAGAATAAGGTATTCAAGCAGAAGCAGAATTGGGCACAATAGTGCGGGTTTGCCCAAGAAATGCGTTGATTAGCATATCTGTTTTTAAATTTTCTGCGGTTCTTTGCTCATCTTATGTGTATAGTACGAAATTTGTTACATGAGCAAACTCTGATAGAAAAGAACCTGGCGTATATTGGTAAATGTCCATATATAACAGTACATCTATCTTGTTGTATAGTTGTATATCAGATTGGAAGTGCATATGTTATGTTGGAACCAGTCAAATACAAACACAAAAATCAACCTGTCTCTGGCATATACACACTCGTAGATAAGTTTGGGAATGTCTTCTTTAATGCCGTATAATCACCTGTATATATGTAATATATAATTGGGGATACCATATGTACTACCATGTACAAACGACGTACGTGGTAAGATTTTCTGCTCGCTGCTATAAGAAGTCTTAAATAGTGACATACATGTTTAGATATTATGTTACTGGTATATGCACACACCGATGAGTCCAATACGTGTTCGTGTGATACATATGAATCCGAATGTAGGCAATGACAGAAAGGTGAAGAAGTTGGTATTATGAATTCGTATTGAGATCATAAATTTGCAGCGACCTGAGCATGTGCAATTTAACACACGTGTTCACTGATATATTCGCTACTGTATGCAAACTCACCTACATTAACTGTGTGCAGGTACTGTGATATTAACAGACAACCATATGCGCACTTGCATAAGTCACAGATATATATATATATTTGTATATATATATGTATATATATATATATATATATGTATATATGTATATATGTATATGTGTGTGTGATTATATGTTTATATATATATGTCTGTATGTATATATATATAAATATGTATGAACACACACACACACGCATATATATATATACCACACATATATA